>NW_024582334.1:0-113556 GCF_903992535.2 Arvicola amphibius
TTCTCTTGCCTCTGTTGCCTGAGTGCTGAGATTACAAGTGTGCTCCATCATACCAGCTGTCTTGTCTTTTAGGGATAACTTACAGGAGTCATAGGTCGCCTCAGAATCACAGGGAAGGTATGTGGACCCTCCCCTATGGAGGAAGAAGAGCCATCATTTTGATTGAAGAGCTTTCCAGAAGGGGAGATGTAGCAGTCCTCTGTGGAAAGCTCAGTTCTTCACTTTTGCTGCTGTTTTCATCTTCATTCTCTATGGATTCGTTAATAGCACAAGTGTCCTTCACGCAGCCTCTCAAGACTTTTCACATGTCCAAGCACTGTAGCAGCTGTAGAGGACATGGAGCCTCTTTTCCTAAGGAGTGAGATAAGAGCTAAGGAAGGGATGATCTAATATTCTCTTACAATATGGAAAGAGTGCAGAGGAAGAGTAGTCACGGGGGGGGTTTGATTGTATCTGTCTGGGATGTTTCATATGCCTAGAGAATGTGAGTGTTTTTAGGTGGAGTACTGGTAACAGCACTTCAGGAGCAAAGACACAGTGTGCGGAAGCAGTTACTGGGAAGGACCTAGTCCTAAGGCTCTTGTGGGGTCCATGTCGTTCGTGGTAGAAATGCGATTACAGAAGGATGCACATCAGTTGTGAAGCCCATTTCTGTCGTTGGGGGGCCGCCACCCAGCTCTCAAATAAATCACTCATGGAGGCTTATTTTTTTCTTATGAATTCCTGTACTTAGCTTGGCTTATTTCTAGCCAGCTTTTCTTAACTTAGACGATTCTGTCTATGTTTTGCCTCTGGGCTTTTATCTTTATTCTGTATACCTTTCTTCTTACTCCATGGTTTGCTCTGTAGCCAGGTAGCTGCCCCCTGGTGTCCTCTTCTTTTCTTACTCCTCCACCTATTTCTTCCCAGATTTCTCCCATTCTCTCTGCCTGCCAGACCCACCTATCCTTTCTCCTGCCTCGCTATTGGCCGTTAAGATCTTTATTAGACCAATCAGGTGTTTTAGACAGGCAAAGTAACACAGCTTCACAGACTTAAACTAATGCAACAAAAAAGAATGCAACACCACCTTTGCATCATTAAAGCAAATGATCGACAGCATAGACAAACTTGACACATTTTTGTCAAACTAAGGAGTTGAATTTCTTCCATGTGGGTAATGGCAGCCTCTCTTAATTTTACTTTGTCCAAGTATCTCCTGCTACAGAGGTTGTTTTAGAGAGAAGCCACAGGTAGGTCACTTCAGCTGGGGAACTACATCAGGGATTCCAGATTAAAACAATATTCATACTAGAGAAAGAAAACAGGTTAAAGGGGTTGAGGGTTGAAATAAGAATGGCGATGAATGGGGAACTATACAACCCTTGGCATAACTCTGAAGCTTTTAGGGCTAGCCATGTTTCTGAAGTTAGAATTAGTACCGAGTGGGGGGTTGTTCATGAGCCCTCACCCCTAACTGAGGAGCTGTTGACAAGCCACTGGCTTCGGGAGGAGAAAGAATGAGTTTTCTTTAAAGGTGTGACTTCTGCTAGGTCATCCATGTTCCAGTGGATGGCTCCATATCCATGAGTCTATGGGCAGCACAAATGGGAGTGCAGAACAAGAGGAGTTAAGGTGGATTTGGACCTTGGATGTCTTTGTCTGTTGCACGCATGTGTGTGACAGAGAGAGACTGTGATCAAAATATTACTGTATGATATTCTCAGAAAAAATCTTACTCTAAGAACAGTGCATTGATAATCCACTATGTTCGTTTCTGTAGCAAAAATGTGAGTAAACACTCAAGTGGGGTGGAGAGTATAAACAGCCCCATATTAGATTAGATCCCATGCCACCAAATGTGGAGCTGTGAGATTTTCTTGTCGAATGAGTTTAGGAAACTGTTTGTTGGTGCGTTTCGGATTGGAAATAGCAGTGGAGGGATTGTGCATATATGTGGTGTCCACACTGAAGACACTTAGGTTGCATGCACATTTGCATGCTGAAGTTTGTAGTTTGGCAGTGTGTGGAGCTGATCCAATCCTTGTGTTGCCTTTTGCTGGTTTCACTGGCATGAACAGTGATAGGGAGGTGGACTGTCATGATCTGAAGACATCAAAGATATCTTGACATTTATTTTGTTGTATAGCTGGCGCTGTTCTAAATGCGCTTTGGGTTGTCTCACTAATTCTTAAAGTAGCATACTGAGGTATTCCATGATAGTTTCTATCTTAGAGGTGAGAAAATTGAGTCTTAGAGATGTAGAAAAATACAGGATGATGCCAAGCATCATCAGTTTCTTGGCTGTCTGACTTTATGCATGTCTGCTGTGTCCTTCTTATGGTGCCTGAAAGGACTCAGGAGCTTGTCCACCCTGCCAGCCAAGGTCTGAATTAGATCATACCTCTAGACATGGCAGCTGCTGTAGAGGGCATCACTCGTGGTCAGTGTGCATTCATGGAAAGATGGCTGAGCCTGTCTTCTGCCTGTGCTTCGAGTACCTCAGACCACGCCCTAATGGGCTAGTATATAAAAGGCTATTGCCTGAATGAATTCCCACAACAGGAATTGCGCTCTTCATGGCAAAACAAGCAAGTGCTGTTGAAGAGTTCATATGGAAGGGTTGGGAAGGAGGGCAGGAAGGAACCAAGAGCCTGAGAGAGGTTTTCCTGTGAGCCATCCAGCCACTCGAAATGTTTGTAGACTTGCTAAAAATCCTGCTGACAGACAATCCTGACTTGCTTTGATCTGCATGCTAGTGAGTGCGTTGCACCTAGTTCGACATCTAGAGAAAAGGAAGTCATTTGAAGATGATTTCTTGGTTTTGCCACCAGCCTGAAAACTTGTAGGTAGGTTTGAATTGTCTCATTGACAATTCAAGGACAGTCCCACTCCCCTATTCCAGAAGACAGCACTTAAGTTAATGAAGTTCTGTCTCTTTGTCTTTCTCCCATCCTTTTGTATTAAAGCCCTTTCCGGCTTAGACACTTACTTAGAAGGCAGGAAGATGGGGTACCCTGAAATCCTGGCCATTGGAATACAGGGAAAGTCTCAACATTGACCATTTTGAAGGGGAGGTAAAGGAGAACCTGGTAACTGGTACATCTCGACTCTCCCAAGAGACTAGTGTGATGAAGTAGGGGTGGAACGGTGCAGCTGAGTGGAAGCGAACTAAGGCTGCAGGGCCCGACCACAGGGCTGCAGAGAGTAGATCTGGAACCTGAGGTGCAAGTGCAGCGAAGGGTCAGTGAGACCATGGCCTTTTCTTTCTTTTTTTTTTTTTTTTTTTTTTTTTTTTTTGGTTTTCGAGACAGGGTTTCCCTGTAGTTTCTAGAGCCTGTCCTGGAGCTAGCTCTTGTAGACCAGGCTGGCCTCGAACTCAGAGATCCGCCTGCCTCTGCCCCCATGGCCTTTTCTTGCGTCCTGACCCTGACCCTTTGAAAAGCCTGGCAGGAGCAGGTATGCAGTTGAGAGATTCAAGGTAAAACTGGTCAGTCAGCTTTGTTCCCCTTACTGAATGTGCCCAGCTGGGACAATAGCTAAAGGATGAAGTTATTCAGATGGAGTCCACATTGCCTTATTTTATTTATTAAAGAAACTTTATTTAGAAACAGTTTTTACAAAAAAGTTTCAGGAATGAAAATGGCCCTCCAGAGTGGCACACAGATACTCAAGTTCCTGTGCTGTTGAGGGATGCTCCATTCAACCTGTGCAGTTATGCTGCTTCCTGTTCTGAACTCCTTGAGGGCAGCTGTTATGGACTCCTTTGCCTCTAAATATTTTAGTGTGTATTCCCTCAGAATTGGGATGCTCTCTTGCATACCTTAATAGATACCAGTTATTATATCTACTTTAACTTACTGTCTAGATCAGTTTTACTTGTATGATTAGTAAGGTATCAGTTATTATATCTACTTTAACTTACTGTCTAGATCAGTTTTACTTGTATGATTAGTATCTTAAAATTTTTTAAAATTTTATTTTTTGTATTTTATGTGAATGAGTGTTTTGCTTACTTCTACGTGTGCATTCATGGTACCTTCAAAGATTAACAGGTGTCAAATCCCCTGGAACTGGAGTTGTGGATGGTTGTGAGCCACCTTGTGAGTGCTGGTATCTGAACCCTGGTCCTCTGCCAAAGCAACCTCTGAGCCATCTTCAGCCTTTAGTGTCTTTTTTGTAAGAAGTTTTATTGACATATAATTGACATACAGTAAACCACATGTTTAAAAAGTAGTTTGTTTTGTGATATATATATATATATATCCATAAAATGATTGCCATAATCAACATGATAATCAAGACAATAAACATATCCACTCACCCCCAAATTTACTGACGTCCTCCAGCCCCAGATTGAGAGCTTCAGTTCTTCAGTGGTCACTAAGAGACTTGAGACAGGTTTTGATTTTTTTGTCAGGTCTTCATGAGTAGTATTTAATTTGCATTTTGCTTATGCTGGAAGTTGAACATTTCTGATATGTGTAAGGACTATATGTGTTTCTTATGAACTATCCTTATTGGCTCATTTTCTGTAGAGTTGTTTGCCCCTTTTTCCTCTGTTATTTGAAGTCTTCCCCTAGTGTGGTAATGTGTATCTGTGATTGATGCTGCAGAAGTGCTCAGTCCATTCTCTTTCCTTTCCTACCCATGTAAAAGTCTTTCAAGTAAGGAAAAACATCAGTTTGCTCTTGTTGCACTGAGTCAAACCTAGAAAGCTTTTCTCAGCACCCATATTTCCTCCTAGACTTCAGTTGTTGGTTTGCTTGTTTTGTTTTTAATTTGTTTGAATTTCTGGTGCACTTGGAAATTATCCATATATAGATATACTTTTACACCTATATTTTTCCAAATTCCTGTATAATAGTTACAGTCTTGTTCTGTTCCATTGCATAGTCTACTTATTTATTACACAGTCTAATTGCAGACTTTTAGTTATTATTATTTTGATATCTCATTGAACAAGTCCCTCCACCACTCTTTTTCACAACTGTTCCTATGTTTGTCTCCATACAAAAGCAGATATATTGAAGTTTTGATGGTCTTGTGTGATTCAAGTAAAGGGATGTTGAAATATTTTATGTTTTTAGGAATTGTAATTTTGTTTCATACGGGCTTTTGAATGTTTAAGTTTATCTTTAAATATTTGTGTTCATAGATTTTGCATAGGATTTTATACCCATTACTTATTCTAAGTAATTATTTTTTGTGGCTGTGAAGGCCATTGCACGCTAGTATGTTAGTGGGTTTTGCCATTGACTGCTCTGTAACTGTTTCTAGAAACCCGCACATCAGCACACAGACAGTTTTGCTTCAGTCTTCAGTCGTCTCACTTGTATTGGCTGACTAATAACCACTGAGATTGTGGGCAGCATGACTCTTAAGAGTAATATAATTACTATTTTCTTTTCTTCTTCTTCTTTTTTTTTCATGGTTTTTCCAAGCAGGGTCTCTCTGTGTAGCCAGCCCTGGCTGTTTCTGGAACTAGCTTTATAGACCATGCTGGCCTCAAACTCAAGAGATCTGCCTGCCCTTTCCTCCCAAGTGCTGGAGTTAAAGGCATGTGCTGCCACATCCAGCCCCTCTTCTATTTTTCAAGTTGTTGTTTTGTTGTTGGTATGTTACCACAGTACTATCAGCAGGAGCTGAGTAATGCTCCATTGCATATCTATAGCACAGTTTGTGTGTCTGTTGGTCTGTCACCGACACTGAGGCTGATTCCATAACTTGAAACATTGTAGGCAGTGCCTCCATAAACATGTGGGCAGCCTAACCTTATTTCTGACATCATTGTATTAAACAGAATAACCAAACACAGAAAGACATTCTCCTTCATTGTGTTTCCTTACTAAGTCAGGTGTGATATTTAATTTTTAAAAATCAGTAATTTTAGGGTAGTTTGTCTTGAGGAATGGGGGTTAAGTGGTCTTACCTCTCCCTCCTTCTGAACTAGACTCTGGCTAAAGACAGAAAATGAGATCTGGCTGGTAGGGAACCAGGAGTGACTGTCTTCTTTCCTTCCATCCTTCCTTCCTTCCTTCCTTCCTTCCTGTCCTATCCCACTATCATCATTCTCTGCTCCTTGTCAAACTAACACTGTTTTCTGAGGACTTGCCTCATTTTGAAGTGGTAGAGCATGCTCTCCTGATCCTGCAGTCAACCTTCTTGCTTCTCCCCTTTTCCTTAGTTACTCCCTGTGCCCATCCTCTCCCCTGTGGCATGTGGAATTATACATACTTGAGGTAACAGTTGGTTTTCTCTCTCCTCTTTAGGTTCATGGCGTCTTCCTAATCTCAGCGCAGAAGAATCAACCCTTAGATTGGGGAAGTGAGCTAGGCAAGCCAAAGGCAGCCTTGAGCCCTCCCCTTGCCTGCCCTCCCCTGTGGGGGCCAGGATGCTGAAGAAGCAGTCTGCAGGGCTTGTGCTTTGGGGTGCTATTATCTTTGTGGGCTGGAATGCCCTACTGCTCCTCTTCTTCTGGACACGCCCAGCACCTGCAGGCTACCCTCAGACAGTGCTCTTGATGACGACCCTGCCAGCCTCTCCCGTGAGGTGATCCGCCTGGCTGAGGATGCTGAGGTAGAGTTGGAACGACAGCGGGGACTATTGCAGCAAATCAGGGATCATCATGCTTTGTGGAACAAGAGGTGGAAAGTGCCCACTGTGGCCCCTCCAGCCTGGCCCCGTGTGCCTGTGACCCCCTCACCAGCAGTGATCCCCATCCTGGTCATTGCCTGTGACCGCAGCACTGTCCGGCGCTGCCTGGATAAGTTGTTGCACTATCGGCCTTCAGCTGAGCGTTTCCCCCATCATTGTCAGCCCAGGACTGTGGGCACGAGGAGACAGCACAGGTCATTGCTTCTATGGCAGTGCTATCACACACATCCGGCAGCCAGACCTGAGTAACATTGCTGTACAGCCAGACCACCGCAAGTTCCAGGGTTACTACAAGATTGCCAGGCACTACCGCTGGGCACTGGGTCAGATCTTCAACAAGTTCAAGTTCCCAGCAGTCGTAGTCGTGGAGGGATGATCTGGAGGTGGCACCAGACTTTTTTGAGTACTTCCAGGCCACCTATCCACTGCTGAGAACAGACCCCTCCCTTTGGTGTGTGTCTGCTTGGAATGACAACGGCAAGAGCAGATGGTAGACTCGAGGCAAACCTGAGCTGCTCTATCGAACAGACTTTTTCCTGGCCTAGGCTGGCTGCTATTGGCTGAGCTGTGGGCAGAGGCTGGACCCAAGTGGCCCAAGGCCTTCTGGGACGACTGGGATGCGCAGACCCTGAGCAGCGGAAGGGGCGGGCCTGTATTCGGCCAGAAATTTCAAGAACGATGACCTTTGGCCGCAAGGGTGTGAGCCATGGGCAGTTCTTTGACCAGCATCTTAAGTTCATCAAGCTGAACCAGCAGTTCGTGTCCTTTACCCAGCTGGACTTGTCCGTACCTGCAGCAGGAGGCCTATGACCGGGATTTCCTTGCCCGTGTCTATGGTGGCCCCCCAGCTACAGGTGGAGAAAGTGAGGACCAATGATCAGAAGGAACTGGGGGAGGTGCGGGGTACAGTATACTACCAGAGACAGCTTCAAGGCCTTTGCTAAGGCCCTGGGTGTCATGGATGACCTCAAGTCCGGTGTCCCCAGGGCTGGCTATCGGGGCATTGTCACTTTCCAGTTCCGGGGCCGGCGTGTCCATCTGGCACCCCCACAGACCTGGGATGGCTATGATCCTAGCTGGAATTAGCACCTGCCTTTCCCTGCTGGGTCTCCTTGGCATACCATGAGCTGAGACAGGCCTGCAGTCCCTGGGCTATACCATCCTGTCAGTGTTCCCCTCTTGGGTCTATAATCTTTCTGTTTCTGCCCTTCCTCCCCCAGTGGGCATTCTAGTGCACAAACCATGATGAGGGTTATACTCCTGTTATCAGGAGAACTATTATGTGGTGTATTTGGTGATACTGAACAAGAAACCACTGTGTGGTATGGGGAGGCTTGGACTTGGGGGCCAGGGTGTTCTCTCGAAGGGCATCTACAGAGAGCTTGGCAGCTCTAGCTCTCTTGACCAGGCCTGTGACCCTGAACCTGGCTTCTGTCAGAATATGAACCCACCTTATATACCTATTCTATCTCCCTTTCCTCACCTTCCCCCAGTATGGGGCTAGGTTATGAAGAAGGAATGGGTTTGTGGCCAAATGAGACTAACCAAAGGGGCTTCACTCTCAGGGTCAGATTGGAGTTGTTGGGGTGCCAGAGGCCACTGCCCTCTTGGCCTCTCTTCCTGCTGACTCTGGTGTTCTTCTCCTGCAGCACAGCAGCTTGTGGGTGGGAGATGGGAGGTGGGGAGGAAGAGCAATTTCTGTGCTAGGGCCCAGCTGTCGGGAAAGCCCGTACTTGGGCACCCTCCTTTCTGGAAGTCAGTTCTCTCTGTGTCCGTTAGGAGGAGTTGGGTGCCAGCCTGGTGGGAGACAGTGGACTGACTTCTGTGCCTCTTTTCCCCTGGGGTTTGGTATAGAGGCTCCTCCCTGAGGGCTGGCTCCTGGTGGCCATCTCAGAGCAAAGTATCCCAGGACATCTCTGGCCCCAAACCAGCTTCTGTCCTGCCTTCCTAAGCATTCCCACATCTCCCCCCCGCCAAGCTGCAGGTTAGCAGGTGGAGAGAAATTTGTGTGTTTGTTTGTTGCCTGACCTAGTTTCATGGAAAGAAAATGAAATCTACAGAATTATTTTCAAAAATAAAGTAAAGGCTGAATTGTCTGAATTTCCTGTCTGTGTCCTAGGAAAGGAGGTAAAAAGGGTGGGGGGACAGAGGGAGGGAGTGAAGTCTATGGGAAGAGCTAGGCAGGTGAGAGAACAAGAGGACAGACACTAGAAGGAAAGAAAATGAGAACAATAGGGTAGCTGCGACTGGGGGAGGGCAAGGGACAGCTGAGGAGGGGACCAGGTTGGGTAGCCAGGCTGGCTTGTGGGGAGGGCCCCAGGCTGCAGGCCTGCTGCTAATCTTCAAGTTGCTAACAAGTGGGTCTGGGAGTGGTCTGCAGAAAGCATGGCGTCTCAACCCTTGTGGCGTGTGCCCTTTGCTCAGTCAGTGCAGTGTCTTTGGGCACCTCAGCAAGCTGCCCATGAGTCCAGGGCAGGCTCTGCAGTGGCAGTGGCACTTAAGACTCCGGATTGTGGCCTCAGTGGCAGCCAGAGCACATCTGTCCCACCCTCAGTGTTTCCTGAGACTGGACCCATATCACAGTCAGTGCACTCGGAAGAAGTTTCTCATCCCCTGCTAGTGTGTGTGTGCGCGCGCGCGCGCGCGCACATGGGTGCATGCCGGTGTTCATGTATGTGTAGATACATGTGTGTACTTCTATGGAGTCCAAAGGTCAACCTCATGTCACTCCTCAAAATACTGTCTATGTTACTTTCCTGCTGGCAGAGAACTTACACCATTACGCTAGGCTGGTGGCCACTAAGCCCCAGGGGTCCACCACTCTACCCAGTGCTGCGACAACTGGCCTTTTTACATGGGTTTCTAGCAGTTCACACGCGGGTCCTCTTGTACAGCAAGTTATTTGTTAGCTGAGAGCTACCTCCCCAGTCCAAATTTTTTACAAAGTGATTCCTTAAAACCCTGGATCTTACTGAATGACAGTCAAATTCAGATCTGGCCAGTTCTGGTAGAGATCACTGGGTAAGCTCTGTCCAGAAGGGAAGAAGTAGAGCTAGTGACTTGGGTTTTGGGCCCAGGAGTGCAGGCTAAACGATGGACTCCTTCACTCATCTTGAACTTTTACATTGGTTGTGTCTCCCCTTGATGCTCTGAGATGAATTATTTAACTCTGATTTTGAAAGGAGATAGTCCCATTGTTTGTAGCTCAGATGCAGGGCCGAGAGAGGAGACACAATCATCTCTGACCATTGAGTGGGGAGTAGTTTGGACTTCATGTTCTCGGCACTTAATGCATTTAGCAGCCTCTGGCCAAATGCTTTGCCTCTGAACACTGCCAGGATTGTGTTGCTGCTGATTACCAGTGGAGAAGCAGGCACAATAGGGGTGAACTTGATCGGGGATGCTTGGGGCAGACCCAGGATTTGAATGGAATGTGTGCTGTAAAGAGCTGAAATATGGAACCGGTCCATTTTATCCTTCGGTGCCTTAACCCCCTCCCCAGCCTCATCTGGCCCCACGGCAGCCCATGATACCAGGCCGCCCTGGATTGTGGGCATGTTAGCGTGAGTCCAGGACGTACAGAACAGGAAGAGGAGGAAGGGGATGATTGAAGCCCACTAAAGCTGTGCAGAGGCTTAAGAACAGCCTGGCTTCTCCAGGTTTTCCTCGAATGAAGAGTCCCTTTTTGAGGTCTGCTCATATTCCTGTTTGCTTTTGAAGTATGCCCCAAAGAGTTAGCTTTCTGCTTTGAGGGTCATGTGTGCATAGTTGACAGGATCCCTGATGCTTTTGTGGACAACAAGGGGGGTTGCCAGCTGGAAAACACCGTGGTGTTAATGTAGAATTGTCTTCTCTTACAGTTCAGAAATCCCACAGTCGTCCCAGGTCACCTGCCTCGGGGCTTTTGTTCCTATTCAGCACCCCTTGGTCCACCCACTGCCGTTCCTCCTTATGCTCGCCCTTCACTCATGTCTGAGGGCTCAGGACCACTATCTTTGCCTTCCCCTATGGCCTAGCCCTCTCTAGGTCACATTGAGAGTCACCCCAGTGTAGACAGATGTATTGGATGTAGGTCTCTGTGGCAAGGCTTTCCGAGTCTTCAGTAGACTTCACCTCGTTCCATTTGGTCCCTGTTGGGTGGGGTTGCCAGGAGAACTGAACCTCTTAGGAAAGACCAGGAGGGTGGGAGTAAGATGGTAATTACAGCACTTGATTGAAAATCTTACTTTAAGAATGTCTTTCTCCCCTACATTTCCATATTTGCTTTAGGAAGTCAAAACAGATTACAGTAATATCCATGCCTCTACCAGATTTATATTGTTGGTGCAGGATCCTACCAGACTTCTTTTGCACACAAATAGAACATTTATTTATCAGAAAAATAATAAAATTCTGCAAATACTTAGCTTATATAAGTTTACGTAACTAATAAGTTTATGTAACCTAAATGTTAGCCTCATTTTTAAGAATATGTGTCTCGGATATATTCTAGGTGGGAGTTTTACAGCATCAGTGGTTTGCCACTCCAGGAGCCGTTGGCCCGGTTTTCTGCTCGACACTTGGCTAGCCTGGGCACATCTCAAGGAATTTATGTTTGAAGCAGAGGTTAGAGACCCTTCCAGGTCAGGGGTCCAGTGCCGTGGTCTCTGAGGCTCAGAGACCAAACATGGTGGTACAGATTATCTGTAGCGCTCGTACGTGAGCCGGGAACCAGGCTGGAGAGTAAAAACACACATAGACAGAGACACGAGGACACGGGTCATCCTTGATACAGGAGTGCCAACTTTATTGTGCTCCAGGGAAGCTTATATAGGGATCCTTAAACTGATAGCCTGCTCCAGCTCTCGGGATCTTTCAGCTGCAGGCCTCACCAGAACCTACCTCCCTGCCATCAGGGTCTCCTGCTCAGAGCAGCTGCAGGCAAAGGTAAACAAGTTGTTTGCTCAGTTCACTCCAGCAGGCAAAGGGTCTGAGGCAGGCAAAAAAAGTCAAGGGGCCAGGGGTCTGCAGCCCCAACAATTATCCAGGTGATTGGCCTGACCGACCCTGCACTAGGCCCGTTATCTGCATGTCTTACTCTGGAGAAGACAGACCTTGGAGCCTGCCAGAACTTCGTCCTGTGAGGATCAGTATCTTCTGGAAGGTTATGAAGATGAATTAATGTCTGGAAGCAACATGAAGACAGTCCCGTGGAAATCTTTTGTTTTCTTTCCCGTGCTCACCCTTGGTCCCCCTGCTTTGTTTCACATGGGTCTAAAGGAAGTTGAGTGGCCATTTTAGAGGCTGTGGACATGAGAACCATGTGGTACTGAAGTGCTTTGCCTCGCTGCCTCCCCTCGCTCATTTTGAAGCCTGGCTCTCTCTACTAAAAATAAATGACTCAGAACTAGAGTTAGCTGCAAACAGGAAAATTTGGATCTAAAGAAATGAGCAATAGGGGCTGGCAAGATGGCTGATCAGTTTAAAGAGCTTATACTGCACATGCAATAGGACCCAAGTTCAGTTTCCTAGCATGTTACATCAAGCAGCCTTACGACCACTGACAGCCTCCAGTTCCACGGAATCTGACCTCATGCTTCCTGGGGCATGTTGTACATAGACATACAACAGGCACAGACTTGCAAACTGAAACAAAATTTTTAAAGAGAGGTAGGTGTGATGTAGAGCTGGCTTGGTGCCTTCTGATGTCATCAGAGCCTCAGATGCATGTTGGTCTCACCCTCCTTAGCATGAAGCTTCCATTCTAGGTGTTACTCCTTTGGCTACAAGAGTTCCAGCCATCACCCAGGTTAGTCTGGAGGAACAGAAGATTAGACTAAAGATTCCATTTCTGGAAATCTGAAGTCAGTGCCTGATCACAGGTCCGTGGCCACAAACAGACATGCTCTCGCCAAAGGAGACAATCGGAGTAACTGCCAGCTAAACAGGTTTTAGTTAAACTAGGATTCCTGTTACTGAGGAAAAGGGAGTGAGGTATGGGAGCCACTGTGCTGTAATGCCTGCAAGACTAGAGCCAGTCGTGGCGGGAGAAGGTTCTTGGGGAAGGGAGGGTGATGGTGTTTAGGAAGTGCGTTAAGAACCCTGACCTGGAGAAGAGCAAATTAAGCTTCCCAGGACCCTTCCTTGGTCCCATGAGAACTCTCCTATCGTGTGAGGCATGCCCAGGGTCACAGGAGAGTAGTCTTAGGTTTTCCCTTACCATTTTGTTATTTTTCAAGACAGGATTTTTCCATGTAGCCCTGGCTGTCCTGGAACTCTCCGTAGAACCGGCTGACTTCAAGCTCAGAGATCAGCCAGCTTCCGTTTCTGGGATTAAAGGCGTGTGCCACCACCACCCAGCTAAGAGTAGCGTTCTTAAAGATCACACCCATCTACAGGAGTGCTGATTGACAGGCACAGGCAGATGGAGGAAGGAATCATCTTCAACTCGGCTGTAGTAGGCTCACCATCCAAGATGGACCCAGGCATCAGGACGGAGTCAAGGCAAAGGGAGGACAAACAGTACTTCACAGGCTGACATCAGTGCCCACATCATCCTCCAGTGCATACATGTTCCATTTGTTAGAACTTAGCCCAGCCCGGTCCTCTTAGTCACAGGTAGAGTGGGAAATGGAGTCTCAGCTTGACTACATACACTGTGTTCAGCAAATGCTCTTACTTAGAACAGGCATAGGTCGGGTGGGATGGTTAATGACCAAGCAGTATTCGTGAGTATGGAGATGTGGTACCTTTATTATATTTCAGGTTTCTATTTAAGAAAAAGAAGAAACTCAGGCCCTGAAACTCACCAGACCCTCCATACCTTCCCAGAGGAAACCGCCAATTAGCAGGCGCTGTGGGAGCAGCTGCCTCCATCCTGCAGGAAGCTGCGACTGAAGTCCATCTCTGTGTATGCAGAGTTAGGTTATTTATTTATTTATTTATTTATTGGTTTTTTCGAGACAGGGTTTCTCTGCAGCTTTAGAGCCTGTCCTGGAGCTAGCTCTTGTAGACCAGGCTGGTCTCGAACTCAGAGTTAGGTTATTAAAGGTACATTATTTGTCCCTTTGTGTCGTGTGAAATAGTAGACACAGATGGTCTATGAAGTAGAGGCTTATTTTGGCTCATGGTCTGGAAGGTTCAAGTCTAAGATGGGCCATTCTGCTGGCTGGTTGGCAGGATGCATGTCCGTGTGAGTGGCCACATCTCCAGCTGGGAAGCAGATAGATGAGATGAGCCTGGGCCCTACAGCTCCAGGTGACCGTAGATCTCCCACAGACTCCATCACCATCCAGATACCACTCTGGGAACCAAGCCTGTCCACTAGGGCTTCCGGAGGGGATTCGACATTCGGCTACAACCATAGCAAAGCTGCTTGGTTTTGCTTAGCGTCTTGGACTGAAAGCTACGCTGTAAGAAATCTCACTTCCCTGAGAGCATCTCGCACTGGCAAGGCCAGATGGGATGGCTGGCGGGCAGCAGCTGCAGCTCCTGTGAGGGAGCTGTCCTCCATATCCAGTCCCCTGGAGCCTTCAGAAACCCCAGGCTTGGGCTGACATTGGGCTGCAGCTTGGTGGGGAAGCAGCAATTACCCGGCCACGCCCTTCCTCAAATTTCTAACCCACGAGTAGCAATATCAGGGGTTATTTTTAGTTACTAAGTGTTTGAGAGTCGTTAATAAGTGAAATAGTCACTGGTCGGAACTCTTGGCTGCTGTGTTCTGTCCTTGAAATGGAGAAGTCTTCGCACCAGAATGGAATGCTTAAGCAAATATTTTGAGGATAAGAATTTCCAATGCTTACTCAGTACTATCCAAGGGTGAGTATGGTGTTTGTTCTATTACTAGGTAGAAATTATCTATTAAAATTAAAAGATATGAATATTATTTTATTCACCCGCCCAACTTTTTTCAATTTTATATTTGAAGTAGTTTTCAAGTTTTTGTCATGAAAATTTAAATCCACAGGGAAATTGAGGGATTAGTGCCAAGGAGATGTACATTTCTTCTCCAGAGATAATGTAAGAATTAATACTTTGTCACGTGCATCTACGTGCACATTAGACACACCCTTTTATCTTCCCATCAAGTAGGAGGTTATTGGGCAAATCTTTTAAAACTAATTGCTTAAGTTACATCTGGAGTCATGGGCTTCTCTGGTATCTTCACACATTTATGCTGTTATACTTCGTTCTTCGTCATCCGCGTTCTCTGCTTCACCCCCACATCCGCTCTGTCCTCTGCTTCCAAACAGTTCTTTCTTCCGCTTTCACGGCCCCTTATTCCAGTGCTTCTCACCCTCTAGGTCACAACTCCCTTGGTTGGGGGGTGTCAAATGGCCCTTTCACGGGGGTCTCATATCAGACATCCTGCATGTCAGATATTTGCACGACAGTTCATAACAGCAGCAAAATTACAATCATGAAGTAGCAATAAACTAATTTTATGGTTGGGGGTTATCACAACACGAGGAACTGTATTAAAGGGTCACAGCACAGGGAAGGTGGAGAACCAGGGACTTGTTACTCTCACTTCCCTCCCCAAGAGGTCTCTTCCTCTTTTCTTAGATCACAGTCCCTTTCTGCTTTCAGCACACACAAATCAAGGTTCCCTGTATGAGAGGAAACATGGTATTTCTCTCTCTGAGTCTGGCTCTTTTTTGGTTGCGTAACCATCTCCAGCTGTTGACTCCGGTCTGTGTTGTGGTTTAACTTTTTCCCTACAGCTGATAAAATTCCTTTGTTTCTGCACCCCCCCCCCTTTCTTCCTGTGTTCATCTGATGGATGGGCGTCTAGGCTGTTTCATTTCTCAGCTATTGTAGGTGCTGCAGCAACAGACATGGATGGCCAAATATCCCTGCCGTGTGATGACACAGAATCCTTCAGGCACATATCCGGGAGAGACACAGCTGGGCCATATTTTTATTCTATTCTCAATAGTTTCAATAGCATCTATATTGACCTCTAGAATAACTTCAGCTCACTCCCACAAGCTCCATAAGGTCCTGTCGCCCCCCACCCCGGATTTCTTTTCCTGGTGGTAAGATGGATATCAAAGAAGTTTTGTGTTGCATTTCCTGCTGGCTAAGGATGTTGAGGTTTCAAAAACTTTGAAGTATTTGCTGGTCATCTGAGTGTTCTTTAAAGTAGTATCTATTAAGATCATCACCCCATTTATTGATTGGTTGATGGTGGGCTGTTAATTCTCATCAATTATTTATAAATATTTTTAGTAATCATATAAGTAATTTGTTAATTGATATGCCATCGTAAAATGTAGGAAATTAGAAAGAAATAAAACTCATTAATAATTTCACTTCCTAGATTACTTTTTCCCCCTAGATTAATTTTTAATCTAGGTATAGTGTGTGCTACATTTGATCTTCATTAGGCTGGAGTGCCCTCTAGTGGTAATTGGTAAGCTTGCACTAGACGGGATTTTTCTTTGCAAGGTCTTATGGTTGTCCTGATTGATTAGACTGGAGTTTCTAAACTGACGAAGATACTGCTGACCACATCCAGGGCTTCCACCCATTATAATGGCCACCTGTCTCTGCTCCTGGTCCAGGAGCTCTGTACTTCAGTCAGATGACCCACACATTGAAGTCAACACCTTTTCCTCCCCAGCTGAGCAGATGTCTCGGAGTTTCCTAGGTTCTTCCCATATTCCTTCAGTTTGTCCTTCTTGTCCCTTCCTCCGGTTACATCTTGTCTTATCTACATGTCCTGCCTTCTAGGACTTCTGATACAATTTGCTCTTGATATTTTTTAACCTACCAACTTTGGCTTCATTGCAAATTAGCACACTCGAGCATTTGCATTTAATATAATGAAGTCTCTATAATACTTTAAAAATAGAAGATTTTTAAAATTAAGAACAAAATTAAGAACAATAAAAGACCCTACACATAGCACTTGAAACTTTTGTTTGTGAAGACACGGCCGGAAGCTACACACTTCTGTAAGCTGTATTTCCATACCTCCCCAGGCAGTTCAGACAGCAACGGCACGTCACACACCTGAGTCGACTGAGCCTCCCTCCATTGATATGCATGAGTAAGAACAATTCCTTCTCTTGGGATGAATAAAGTTAATGTAGTTGTGACAAACCTGTCAGGAAGAAGTAAGTGGGGACATTTGTCTGTGCGGCAAGCATGTGGTGAGCCAGAATGAAGAAGAGAGCAGGCATTTGGACATTTAGAAAAGTGGAGGTGTCGATCCAGGATGGACTGGAGTGCAGCGGCAGGACAGAACCGGGTGGATCTCAGGGTTTGGGGTTCAGTGATCTGATCACTGTGCTGGAGACAGCTGCTTCTCAAGAGCCTCACGCTGGGAAAGGTGAAATGTCTTCAAGCCCCTTTCTCACCCGGCACATCCGGGAACTGTGATGTGACTGGCTTGTGAAATAAGATGACCTCTAACTCAAACCCAACAGTGGCAGCCAGCGGAATTTTCCGGGGCCAGGATGAGATGGAGTATGGGGTTGAATAAAAATGCAGTGATATGTTCGATGGAGGATGTTAAAATTTTTATGAGAGACGGAGGTAGATTCTTATCTGCCATATTTATACTTTTCTCACATCTCTATGGTAAATGGCTTAATGCTTTGAAAACCTGTTTTCTCTGAACACATAGCAACAATGTATAAATAAGAAAGAAGAAACCCTGTCTTGAAAAACTAAGGAGGAGGAGGAGGAGGAGGAGGGAAAGAAAGAAAGAAAGAAAGAAAGAAAGAAAGAAAAAAAAAAGAGAGAAGATAGACATGTCTTTGGTGAAGTATAATTTAAAAAAAGTATTCAGAGGGATTGGAGAGATGGCTCAGAGGTTAAGAGCACTGGCTGCTCTTCCAGAGGTCCTGAGTTCAGTTCTCAACAACCACATGGTAGCTCACAGCCATCTGTAATGAGATCTGGCACCCTCTTCTGGCCTGCAGGCAGACATTCAGACAGAACACTATATATAATAAATAAATAAATAAAAATCTTTTTTGCTCTTTCTCTTCCAGTCGCAGGCGCTTCGGGAGCCGCCGATTACTGTCCAGCCATGGCCAAGTCCAAGAACCACACCACACACAACCAGTCCCGGAAATGGCACAGAAATGGCATCAAGAAACCCCGGTCACAAAGATACGAATCTCTCAAGGGGGTCGACCCCAAGTTCCTGAGGAACATGTGCTTTGCCAAGAAGCACAACAAGAAAGGCCTGAAGAAGATGCAAGCAAATAATGCAAAGGCCGCTAGTGCACGTGCGGAGGCCATCAAGGCCCTGGTGAAGCCCCAGGTGGTGAAGCCCAAGGTGCCAAAGGCCCCAGCCAGCCGCAAACTCACCCGTCTCGCTTTCATCGCTCATCCCAAGCTTGGGAAGCGGATTAGAAGCTACATGGCCAGGGGTCGTAGGCTCCAAAAAACAAAGCCCAAGGTTCAAGCCATGGCAGAGGCCTCAGCTGCAGCTCAGGCTCCCAAAGGTGCCCAGGCCCCTGTGAAGGCCCCATAAAAAAGGTCTCAGTCTGCCAGTGTGAAGACAGATGAACTGGTGTGGATATCTGTACAGTGTTTGCAGGTGGTCAGGACCTTGTGCTGTTTTTACAAATAAACTTGAGGCAAGTTCTGTTAAAAAAAAAATCTTTTTAAAAAATTCCAGAACAAACACATATGATAATGGCACCTGGGACTTGCTGCTCGTGTCCAGGAGACAGTGGACTAGCATCTTTAAAGGGTTCAGAAAATTAATCTGCTTCCTAACTTTTATATTTGGCCAAAATTATATGTGTTAGTATAATGCATAAATGTGTTAGTAAAATGCATAAATCAGTGTCACGAGTAATATCCAAGGGACTTTGTTTCCATACATTATCAATAAAAGAAGCAGTTGAGGTTAAAATGGCCACAGTACATGAAGTACAAATATCTTTTACAGAAAGAAGGGGCTGGAATTTAAAACAATAGCAAGCATAGTTACTAGTAGGTAGGGAAATTTTCTTAGCCAGTGCATGTAAAACTCCCCATTGCTTTGTTTAATGTGGCAAGTGAGGCTAACACTCCCAATGAGAATAAGTGAGACCAGGAAACAGTTATTTGAATAAATATTATGCATTAAAGTTCTGTTGGGATGATTATAGTAATGACAATTGTTAGAAATATATATGTTGGGCATCTCTAATCTGAAAATTCAGAGTCCAAGCACTCCAAAATCTAAATCTTTTTCTATATAACCTAGACTGGGCTGGAACTCACTATATGACACAGGCTGGCCTGGAATTCAGGGTCCTCCTGCCTCTGCCTCCCAGATGCTAGGCTTACAGACAGATCTATGCTACTAACTCAAAAACATTCTATCAACGTGACCCCACAAATGGGGAATTCTGCAACTGACCTCATATGAAGGATCACAGTCAAAACGTAGGTACATTAAACATATACACATATGTTCATCTATACATACATATACATCTGCCTTCAGTGTATATATGTGCAGGACATATATGAAATAGTAGGCTTGGGTCCCATCGAGAGTGTGGGGGGTGGGTCCCATCGAGAGTGTGTGGGGCAATTCCGAAGTATCTGTGGTTCCAAGCATTTTGGATAATATTAAGCCTTGCCTGTGTCTTGGACTGTGCTGCCCCTCACCCAGGTTCCCTGTGGCCTTCTCGGCGCAGGTTGTGGGTGGCCACTTAGAAGTTCAGTGGGCCAAGCTTCTGTGGAAAGCAGGACAACACTACGTCAGGACAACACCACGTCAGGACAACACCACGTCAGGACAACACTATGTCAGGACAACACCACGTCAGGACAACACCACGTCAGGACAACACTATGTCAGGACAACACTATGTCAGGACAACACTATGTCAGGACAACACTATGTCAGGTGCCAGCTGAAGGGTAGGCTGGGAGAACCAGGTGACAAGGATGGCCTCCTGGCGGCGAGGCTTAAAGGACAACTTGGGACTTTTTCCTGAGGATTCCCTGGCCACCATCTGTAGTCCTACCAATTTGACCATACCTTGTCCAGCCTCCATGCTGACCCAGCCCTAGACCTCACACCTGATTTGCCTTTCTGGCCTCCTCAGCACCTCATAGCCACACACATCCTGGCTGTTTCCTTGTAGCTTGGCAGATAGACAGCAACTTAAGGGTTCCAAAACAAACAAACAAACAAACAAACAAAAAAATCCACATCTGTTAAAGAGGGCTCCAGATCCAGGCCTCTGAGCTTATAGATCTTTTGTAGTGAGCCAGTCTTTGCACTCACAGGTTGTCTAGCTGTCAGTGTCTGAAGAGGTAGCTTGGTCTCCAGTGGGAATGGCTGTGATCTGATGTTACCTTTAAGAGGGCCAGCTGTGCATCTAATCTCAGTTTGCACCGGAGAATTCCAATATCTGTCCGATTCCCTTCACTGATGTGTCCTGTCCTCTCTATTCACTCTTCCCTGAATCCCGTTGCCAGCTCAGGAACAGGCTTTCCCAGGGAAGGAAAGCAAGTCTCCGTGTTAGAAGCCCAGGATGCCCCACTGTGGGCCAGAGGGTCAAATGTGCCTGCTGAATTGTCTGGAAACAGTTTCTGCCTCCACCCTCCATCACCACATAGTGTACCAACTGGTCAAAGTGGAGGCTGAAAACCATGTTGATGGAGTCCTATCATTCAGGTGGTATGTGGCTCCTTAGGAGGGCAAGACAGAAAGGCAATTTGAGACAGGATAACACTGACTTTTAACTGCAGACCCATGAGTCCCTGGAAGCTTTATTCTACTAGCAGGTTTATGCTGAATCCTAGAAATCCAGGTACCCGATTGCATGTGTGTGTGTGTGTGTGTGTGTAATGATAACAGGAGATTATAGTACCTTCAAAGTCTAAGCAGGAGCCACCCTGTCCCCCATTTGTTCCTAATAATGAAATGTATGCACATTAGAAACACTTTGGAAAGGATTTTTAAATATTAAATATTTTTAGATATTCCCGGCACTCTAATTACTGTTAACACTTTTGTCTTTCACTAGTTCGCTGCAAACAAAAGGGCAGCTATCTTGGGAGCTAGAGAGATGGCTCAGAGGTTAAGAGAATGTACTGATCTTGCAGAGGACCCAGTCCCTTCCCATCACCACGCTGGGTGGCTCACAAGCGCCTGCAACTTCAGCTCCAGGGGATCTGATGCCCTCTTCTGGACTCCATGGGCACCTGCAGTTAGCTACATGCACATACCCACACACAGACATATGCACATTATCAAAAATCTTAAATGAATACAGTTATCATTATTGTGTAGTTAATTATACTTTTTTTCTTGTGAGAAAAGTCCTTCATGGGTGACACATTTGTTATCCAGGAACAAAGACACACTACACAGGGAGGAGCCGGGAAGCT
Source organism: Arvicola amphibius (assembly GCF_903992535.2). Taxonomy (NCBI): domain Eukaryota; kingdom Metazoa; phylum Chordata; class Mammalia; order Rodentia; family Cricetidae; genus Arvicola; species Arvicola amphibius. Next base: position 20,974 of record NW_024582334.1, read on the forward strand.
CAGCCAGGACACCTGCCACAGAACAAGATTAGAGCTGTTCAGAAGCAGCAGTGAACGCTAAATCATTTTTCCAGGTGTAAGTCAGAACCTCATACAAAAGGAAGGTGGGAGAAGCCACTCATGAAGTTAAAAGAATATATCTACACAAATATGAATACCCATATTGTCCCCAACCCCAGCACCTTTCTCCACAAGGAACAAATGAGACAAAAGAAAAGTTTATTCCCCAGAGTCCTCTATTCACTGTGCGTTTGCGAGAGGAGCCTCACGTGGGCGTGGATTCAAGGAGGCTGATCGGTGCTGGCGAGTTAGTGTGGAAATGCTTAGGGACATAGGCTCGCATACTAAGAACAGGAAAACACAGAGCAGAGCCGGCCTTCAATCCCAGCACTGGGCAGGAGGCAGGAGAAGGCAGGAGGGAGGATGTCTGTGAATTTGAAGCCAGCATGATCTCCTTAGCAAGGTCTAGGCCAGCCAGGGCTACCTAGTAAGAACCTGTCTCCAAAACACCCCCTCCGCAAAACTATGGCTCACGGAATTTATACGTTCTGAACAAGGGCGCCCGTGGCTCGAAGCACATTCAGACTGTTCACCGAATCCTTAGCAAGCTTCTCACTTGCGGAAGCAGAGCCATGTCGAGCCATGGGATGGAGGAAAGCCGCATTTTGACACTGGGTCAGTCGCATGTGCTAGTTCCAAGCAAGTTGGCAAGGCTGGGCAGCTGACTGTGAGCTTTCTGTGTCCCTGGACTTTCCTTCACTGAAGCTGCAGCCAGCCTCTCTGCTGTTCCCTAGGGACCTCACACTGCCCACAATTGACACGTGTTTAATTTACTGCCTTGTCCAGTCCCATTTCTACCCCGCTCCCGCAACTACCCAGTAACATCCAACAGGGGATTCTGGGAAAAGAGGAATGGACTGTTCTGTGCTGATGACTGCCGGCTTTCTCCAACGAGGCCTTCTCTTGAGACTTCCCCAAGATATTCTCCTAATAATTAAGCTCATCCCCAAAATGCTCATGCCAGCCTCTCCCTGGAGGAATCAGTTCCTGCATTCCCTATGAGCCCGGGCCAGCATTTAAGCATGTTTTTGTTTAAGCCTTCGATTCTTCCGTGAAGAGGAACTTTTTTTTTCTTTAACACTCTAAACTGCTTTGTGTGGTACCATTTGAGATGTAAAAATCAAGACTTTTTAGTACTCGACAACCTCATACAGAACTGGAAACAAGGAGGCTGGAAAGATGGCTTAGTGGTTAAGAACTGGCTGTTGCGGAGGAGCTGGATTCGATCCCAGAACCCACAAGTGAGTTTTAAAACAAAGTGAATTAATTTTATTTTGTTCTTGGAGGAGGAGTTTGTAACCTGAATTTTTCCCCTCTTTTCTTCTGCTTTAAACTATAGCAACTTGTTTGAGGCCAGCCTGGTCTATGGAGCGAGTTCAAGAACAGCCAGGGCTATAAAGAGAAACCTTGTCTCGAAAAACCAAACCAAACCAAATCAAAACAACCCCCCCCCAAAATGAACCAACTAAACAAAAACTATAGCAAATCTTTGTACTATAGTTTATTTAACGTGTTAGTTATATTGCTATAAATAAAACAAAGTATGTTTTACTTTTCAAAAAATAATGTGTTTAATTGCCTGCTTAATTTCTGGTGTTTCAAAATAAGATGAAAATTTACCACACACTACTATACTTAATTATCAATCACTCATTGTCTTTTAGGAAAACCTGTGGCAAATACTAGGTCCTAGAATTGGTTTTTGTCTTAACCATTTAGCATGTTCTGCACATGCACAGGGTTTATTTACTGATTGATGCTGGGTCGGAGCGCAGACCTCTCACATGCTGACGAGTTCTCTCTAACTGAGCTGCACCCTGACCTATATACACAATTTATCATCAGCTTCAACAAAAATCTGAGGATGGAAAACCTATATAAAGAGAAAACAGGAAACTTTCTCATAGGCAATTTCGGCTTTTTATATATTTTAGAATAACCCTGACTGAGGAAACCCTCTCCCTAGAAATCCATGTTGCCCTCCTCCCGGCCCCCGCCTCCCGTTCTCAGGAACACACTGGTTGGACTCCTTTGTAATAATTTCACTTCTTAGAATGTGTTCTGGCTGAGGTTCTGTGTCTAGCAAGTCTATAAATACTCTCGGTGAGGCCTTTCGTTCCTGTGGGTAGGCTGAGCGTTGTGCCTGCCGTATTGGCTGTAAGGGACTGCATGTTCTCTTGCCTCAGTGCTGGTGGTGTGAGCAGACAGGTCAGCGCTGCATTTCCTTCCTTTCCTAAGTGACCTTGGACGCTGGTTCAGTGGTCACTCAAATGTGCTACGAAGTGGATGGACTTTGGGCTTTTTTCATTATCTAACAACCATGTCGACCTTTTGCTGGCCCTGTGATAGGGTTTTGAGTAGGGTACCCATGACTAACATCTCAGGATTAGATGATCGCTCTCCTCTGCACCTGCTTACTGTCTGGTACTTTTCCACTCTTTAGACCCTTTCCTTACCTAGATAGCTGACAAGATAGATAACCCCGTGACTCTGTCAGCTTTCCCAGACTCAGTGCTGGCCGGATCTCTGGCTGAATCAGACAGTGAAGTATTAGTCTTACTGGGGGCAGGCTTGGAAGGTGGTGGAGATGGAAGAGCTGTCCTGTCACCTCTCTTGTTTCCTGGTCAGGGGTGGGTCTCCATGGTGCTTTCAGTGTGCCCAGCCAGCCAGCGTGACACGTGGAAAATGAAGCGAGTTTTCAGGGTTGGTGGATTTGAATTATGAATACTGCCTTGGGCAAGTCAGCCTTTCAGAATCTCGTCTTCATCATCCATCGATGGAAGGATTTCCTGCTGGGTTGGTGTGAAGATTGACCAATGAATGTCTCTAAACTTGCAAGCATATTTCGTGGCAATGAGTATGTGCTCAGGCAGGGCTCAGTGCCAGTTACCCAAATGTTCTTGCTGTGACAGTTCATCACCTTGATCCTGGTGAGTGGTGGGAAGGGAGAGCAAACGGGAACTGTTTGACAAGAAAGGCCCCTACAGACCTTCTGGAGAAGGCTTCTGAGGGGTATTTTACCAGAGGGGTTGACTTCCATTAGGGATGGACTGGCCAGGAGGTTGCAAAATTCAGACGTAGACTGCCAAGTGATAGTTCCATTAGGGCAGTCTGCAGAGGCAGGAGGGGGAGTAAGATGTTCCAAGGTGTGGAAGAGGTCACAGCTAGAGGATATAGAGGCTTGAATGGGGAAACAAGAAAATTGGATGCTCTGAGCATGGCCCCACAACAACTCTACCTGGTTGATATGACGTCGTGATGTTGATAGCGCTACTTTAAGACTGGTTTTGAGTACCAGCTGCTCAAGATGGTTCCAACTTGGTTAGCTGAAATGGTGCATCTTTTTACAATGTTCTGACCAAAACTCTAAATAATAATTAATAAAAAATCCTATCGATTACTCATAGACTATTTACAACTATACCAGACAGTAATCTTAAAACTTAACCATTATTTTAGTTTTACAGGATCCCATAAAAAAAGAACATTGCCCACATGATAGCTGGAAGTAATTCTAGATGACAACATCCCCTCTCCCAACAAAGTTTGTCCTCAGGGTTAGGGACATCAATTAGGGGTTGATTATAACAGGTATAGTGTTGGGGGTTGAGGTGGAAGTTTTGTAGACTCAGGGATCTCACTTTAACAAAATGGCAAGGGGAACTGAATAGGATAATAGGTGCTCACACTAATAATAATAGTGAGTAATAGTGAGATTACTTGTGAGCTATTATTTATAGGTAATTTACATTGGTTTAGATTCTTGTATATTGATACAGATTCAAATTATACTTGTTATATTGAATATGCTCCTATTTCTGTTTACAATATTTGTACACCTATGCAAAGTTATTATGTAATATTGTATGCATGCATGCTTCTACCTCTGTTTAAGACATTTTGTATATTGATACAATTTTAAGACATATTTATCAAATAATAAAAAGATATATTTATCATATTGCACTATACATTTTTACCTCTGATCAAGATACTTATATATTGTTTCCAGTTTCTCCTCATTTGTTGCACAGTTGTTTAAAGACTGTTTAATATTCCAATATGAAGTCTTTCTTTTCACCCCCTCCCTTGTTTTAACACTAGGTAGGAGAAAAAGGACAGAAGAAGGAGAAAGAAAGAAAGGAATCCCTTAATCTAACATCCGTTGTTTAGTTTCCTCCCTGACCATGACCAATAAAAACTTGCTATCAACTTCCCTAAACAGTGACAAACACTCATAACCCACTGAATAACCAAAACCCACCCACTCCACCTCTTGGGAATGCAGGCATCATGTTCTTAAAATTACTTTCTGTTGTCAGGGGATGGTGTGGAAGAATTGTCTGTATTCTGTCAATCATGTTTTAAATAAAAGCTGATTGGCCAGGCAGGAAGTATAGGTGGGTCAACCAGACAGGAAGTAGAGGCAGAGCGATGAGAACAGGAGTATTCTGGGAAGCAGGACGCTCCCTCCGCAGTTCTGCCCAGAATCAAGATGTGAGTTGCCCCGCTGAGAAAGGTACTGAGCCATGTGGCTAACATAGATAAGAATAATGGGTTGATATAAGTTATGAGAGTTAGCAAGAAGCCTGAGCTAATCTGCCAATCAGTTTATAATCCTATGGAGACCTCTGTGTGATTTTCTCTGGGACTAAATGGCTGGCGGACCAGGCGGGACAGAAACCCCAATGAGCCCAGCCCTCACATTACAGATTGGTGCCCATGTGGACAACTGCATCCACATAAAACCTGAGAGAGCTCATAAAGTAATTCTAGACAGATGTGGAGTTGGTGAAGATCTTTTCCCATCCTATAGTCTGCTGTTTTGTCTTATTGATCATGTCCTTTGTCTTAAAGAAGCTTCTCAGGTTCCATTTATTTATTGTTGCTCTCCGTGTCTGTGCTACTGATGTTATATTTAGGAAGTGGTTCCTGTGCCTATGGATTTAAGGCAACTTCCCATTTTCTCTTCTATCAAGTTCAGTGTAGCTGGATTTATGTTGAGGTCTTTGATCGATTTGGATTTGAATTTTGTGCATGGGGATAGAGATGAATTTATTTGCCTTCTTCTACATGTCAGTATCCAGTTATGCTAGCACCATTTGTTGAAGATGTTTTCTTTTTTTTCTATTGTGCAATTTTGGTTTCTTTGTCAAAAATCAGGTGTTCATAGGTGTGTGATTAATATCAGGGTCTTCAGTTAGATTTCATTGATGTACATGTCTGTTATTATGCCAATACCAAGCAGTTTCATTACTATAGCTCTATAGTAGAGCTGAGTCAAGGATAGTGATACCTCCAAAGTTCCTTTATTGTACAGGATTGTTTTGGCTATCCTGGGTTTTTCATTCTTCCATATGAAGTTGAGCATTGCTCTTTCAAGGCCTGTAAAGAATTGTGTTGGGATTTTGATGGGCATTGCTTTGAATATTTAGATTGCTTTTTGGTAAGATTGCCATTTTTTCTATGTTGATCCTACCCATCCTAGAGGATGGGAGATCCTTTCATTTTATGATTCTTCTTTCTTCATAGACTTAAAGTTCTTGTCATATAGGTCTTTTATTTGTTTGGTTAGAGTTACCCCAAGATATTTCATGTTATTTGTGATTATTATAAAGTGTAATGTTTTCCTGATTTCTTTCTCAGCCCATTTATCATTTGTATATAGGAGGGCTACTGATTTTTCTTCTGAGTTAATCATGTATCCTGCCACATTACTGAAGGTGTTTATCAGCTGCAGGAGTTCTCTGGTAAAAATTTTGGAGTCACTTATGTATACTATTATATCATCTGCAAATAGTGAAAGTGTGACTTCTTCCTTTACAATTTGTATCCCTTGATCTTCTTTTGTTGTCTTATTGCTCTAGCTAAAACTTCAAGTACTATATTGAATAGATATGGAGAGAATGGATAGCCTTGTCTTGTTTATGATTTTAGTGGGTTCACTTTGACCCATCATGGTGTTGACCACTTTGCTCATATTCTCATTCCTCCCACTCTTCAACTGGACTTTGGGAGTTTAGTCCAGTGCTCCGATGCAGGTCTCTGTCTCTTTTTCCATCAGTTGCTGGATGAAGGTTATATGGTGATATTTAAGATATTCATTAGTCTGACTACATGGCAAGGCCAGTTCAGGCACCCTCTCCTCTATTGCTTATGGTCTTAGCTGGGGTCATCCTTGTGGATTCCTGGAAATTTCTCTAGTGTCAGGTTTCTTGCTAGCCCCATAATGGCTCCCTCAATCAAGATATCTCTTTCCTTGCTCTCATCTCTGCCCTTCCTCCATCTTAACTATCCCATTCACTCAAGTTCTCCTTTCCTCTCCCCTTCTCACCTTCCTTCTGTCCTCCCTACCTCCCCCATTCCTATGCTCCCAATTTTGTCAGGAGATCTTGCCTATTTCCACTTTCCAGGTGGATGTATATATGTTTTTCTTAGGGTTCACCTTGTTACTTACCTTCTCTGGGATCATGAATTATAGGCTCAATATCCTTTGTTTATAGGTAGTATCCAATTACAAGTGAGTACATACCATATTCATCTTTTTGGGTCTAGGTTACTTCACTCAGGATAGTGTTTTCTAATTCCATCCATTTGCATGCAAAATTCAGGATCTCATTGTTTTTCACTGCATAGTAATACTCTAATGTATAAGTGTCCCACATTTTCTTTATCCATTATTTGGTTGAGGGGCATCTAGGTTGTTTCCAGGTTCTGGCTATTACAAATAATGCTGCTATGAACATAGTTGAACAAATGTCTTTGTAGTATGATCGGGAATCTTTTGAGTATATTCCCAAGAGTGGTATTGCTGGATCCTGAGGTAGGTTGATTCCCAATTTTCTGAGAAACCACCATACTGATTTCTGAAGTAGTTGTACAAGTTTGCATTCTCACCAACAATGGATGAGTGTTCCCCTTACTCCACATCCTCTCCAGCATAAGGTATAATTGGTGTTTTTGATGTTAGCCACTCTGATAGGAGTAAGATGGAATCTCAGAGTTGTTTTGGTGTGCATTTTCCTGATGGCTAAGGATGTTGAATATATGACTAATGGGCCAAGCAGTGTTTTAATAAATATGGTTTCTGTGTGATTATTTTAGTTCTGGGTGACCAGGACAAACAAGCAGCTCCTTGCAACAAATATTTCCTTAAGTGTCTTTCAGCCATTTGAGATTCTACTGTTGAGAATTCTATGTTTAGTTCTGTACCCCATTTTTTAAATTGGGTTATTTGGAATTTTGATGTCTAATTTCTTGAGTTCTTTATATATTTTGGAGATAAGTCCTTTGTCTGATGTGGGGTTGGTGAAGATCTTTTCCCACTTAGTAGGCTGCCTTTTTGTCTTATTGACTGTGTCTTTTGCTTTACAGAAGCATAGGGGTGAGGGAAGTAGTAAGGGAAGAAGGAGAAAATGAGGGGAGAAGAAGAGGGGAGAGGAGAACTTGAGGGAATGGGATAGTCAAGATAGAGGAAGAACAGAGATGAGATCAAGTAAAGAGATATTTTGATTGGGGGAATCATTATGGGGTTAGTAAGAAACCTGGCACTAGAGAAATTTCCAGGAATCCACAAGGATGACCCCCAGCTAAGACCATAAGCAATAGAGGAGAGGGGAGTAGAGGATCTGAGACTGTGCGGTGGAGGGAGTAGAGGAGCTGAGACTCTGCAGTGAGGGGAGTAGAGGAGCTGAGACTGTGGTGGGGGGAGTAGAGGAGCTGAGTCTGTGCAGCAATGGGAGTAGAGGAGCTGAGATTGTGCAGTGTGGGGGGAGTAGAGGAGCTGAGACTTAGGTAGGCAGAGAAAGCTAGGCTGAATGCTGGGAGGAAGAAGGGCAGAGTCAAGAGACGCCGTGGAGCCGCTGCTGGAGATAGACGTGCTGAAACTTTGCTGGTAGGTCACAGCCTTGGGGTGATATACAGAGTAACAGAAATGGGTTAAATTAATATGTAAGAGTTAGCCAATAAGAAGCTAGAGTTAATGGGCTAAGCAGTGATTTAATTAATACAGTTTCTGTGTGATTATTTTGGGTCAAAGCTAGCTGGGTGGCTGGGAACAAACAAGCAGCCCCTTTACCAACAGAGCTGAGACTGAACAGTGTTTGGGGGAACATAGGGGATTGGACTGGGTGGTATATAGGGAACAGAGGGACTGAGACTGGACAGTGTTTGGGGAATAGAGGAGCTGAGGATAGCAAAAACATTTTGGAGAACCAGCCAGTCAGTTATAATTGCCACATTGGGACCCACAGGTCTCAAAGGCCACAAATGATAAATAATTCTGTTGCCACTGCTGTTAAAGAGATATAGACAATGTCCATAGGGGAAAAGATAGTTTAATAATTTACCAGGTCCTTCCTAGTCTTGGTTAGGTAAGTGAGACAGAGTGCAGCAGAGGATACTTCCTTTTTCATAGTTATGTGCCTGGGCAGGAAAGACTGTTGGGGAAGAAGACATACATATAAATAAGATTTATTTACAGTCACAGCAGGCCTCCAAATCCTCCACATCACAGATGAAATCAGGGCCAAAGAGGAACAGGTCTCACATGATCTTCCAGATAGAATTGAGGAAGGTAAGCACAATTGTTTTCTTACCCAGAACTTTAGTGAGGACAGAGTTGGTAAGCTATGCAGGTTTTACAGTCCCTTCCAAAACTCAATCTCTGAGATGGCTAGTATCTAAGATGAAAAGAAAATTGAAGACATCAGATTCAGGAGACAGAAAACAGAACCATGTCTGAAACTGTGGAAACTAAATGAAGAACAATTTATTCCAGGGGCAGGCAGAAGATGGGAGAGGATTCCTCTTAATTTGAGGCAAAGTACTGTGTGGGAATTTCAATTAAGCAGACTGTACTCATTGTATTATCTGGTCCTATACTACAGAATGATTGTGAGTTATTATTAAATATTTCATCAAGGAGTCTTGAAGATAACCATAAATATTTACAGGAACAAATAAATGTGGCATAATGTCTCTAGAGTGGGTGTTTGTGTTGTCATGAGAAAATGACTGAGTCAGAGAAAGAACAAACTGATGCAGAAAGAGTTCAGGTACCCACTCAGCTTTGGTTGAGTGTTCAGCTCTCCAGAGGATAATGAGAAGGTTGAATATGCAAGTGAAAGGGGACATTGGGTTAGATTTAATATATTCTTCTACATTTAAATTATCTTTTAATGACCCAGTGTTGCTCTTACTCACTTTATCAAGCTCCAAGCATTTAGGCACTGACATATCTGGTAAGCTGCTGCTCCACATCGCAGAGACTGGTGAGTATATCTGTTCATCTCTCTGTGTGTTTCTGAGTGTCTCTGTATATGAAGGGCTCATCAATAATGTAATATGTTTACAGTTCTGGTAATAAACCCAGGGCTTCTTATGTACGAGACAGTTTCTGTCCCACTTTTTTTAAATAGAGGTGGGCAATGCCCACCTTTTATTATTATTATTGTTTTATATTTATTTATTTATTATGTATACAGTGGTCTGTCTGCATGTATGTCTGCACACCAAGAGAAAGTGCCAGATCTCATTACAGATGGTTGTGAGCCACCATGTGGGTGCTGGGAATTGAACTCAGGACCTCAGGAAAAGCAGCCAGTGCTCTTAACCTCTGAGTCATCTCTCCAGCCCTTCTGTACCACATCTATCTCCAAGTCAGTAATAAAGTTGTTGGAAGAAAGGCCAGATAGAACCTCCATGCTGGTGTAGTAAGTTGAGGATGCAATCCTACACTAACAAAGACACATTTGAGCCTGACAACTTACTGGTGTTTCTGAGCAGAAGAGGAGGTTATGTGGGTTTGGGGGGGGGGTCAGAATTCCAGTATTCACTTCTGTAGCATAGGTTACAAGTCTGTGTCTTTTGCACAACTGGTTTCCCACTAGTTCTAGAGCAATTTCCATGAGACCGAGTAGATCCACATCTCGCTCTAATGAGAACGTGATGGAGGGCGGGGTCAAGTCTAGGACAAGGAGGCAGCAGCAATAGGGCTCAAACACAGATGACATCATTCCTAGTCCACAGATATTCTGCCTAAAGTAGAAAAGAGTAAGACCAGAAGGCTGCAGAGATGTGAACTGAATATCAGAACAGACAATAAAACTCATGACTTAGGAGTACCTAAGAGATACTCTAAACAGTGTATGAACCCTGGCTTGTCTTAGGATGCCCTGATTTACCTTCTGGCACTTGTTCATGTCAAAGGCTATGGGAAGCTTCAACACCAGCTTAGGAGGACGCTTCATTTTGGTGGGCTTCTCAGACTGGCCTCAACTAGAACCCATCTTCTTTATTTATATTTTGATTTTCTACTCTCTGACTCTCTTTGGCAACACCGCCATCATTGTTCTCTCCCAAATGGACGTTCGACTGCACACTCCCATGTACTTCTTCCTGTCCCACCTCTCCTTCCTGGACCTCTGCTACACCACCAGCACCGTGCCCCAGCTCCTGATCAACCTCCATGGACTGGACAGGACCATCAGCTATGGTGGGTGTGTGGCCCAGCTCTTCATATTTCTTGCTCTGGGCTCCACAAAGAGTTTGCTCCTGGTGGTTATGGCCTTTGACCGCTATGCTGCTGTGTGTCGTCCCCTGCACTACACAACCATCATGCACCCCGTTCTCTGCCAGGCATTGGCTATTGTTTCCTGGTTGGGAGGCCTCTTGAACTCTGTGATCCAGACAAGTCTCATGATGGCCATGCCCCTCTGTGGCCATTGAATGAATCACTTTTTCTGTGAGATGCCTGTGTTCCTCAAGTTGGCCTGTGAGGACACAGAAGGAACAGAGGCCAAGATGTTTGTGGCCAGAGTGGTGATTGTTGCGATTCCAGCCATACTCATTCTAGGCTCCTATGCACAGATTGCCAGGGCAGTGCTGAAGGTCAAGTCAATGGCTGTATGCAGAAAGGCTTTTGGAACTTGTGGGTCCCACCTTCTGGTGGTTTCTCTGTTTTATGGCTCGGCCACCTATACATACTTACAACCCAAGGACAGTTATTCTGAGAGCAAAGGAAAGTTTGTTGCTCTTTTTTATAGTATCATCACCCCGATGCTCAACCCTCTGATCTACACCCTGAGGAACAAGGATGTGAAAGGGGCTCTGTGGAGGGTGCTAGGGAGAGGCACAGCCACAGGGTAGGAAGGCAAAGATGATCAGTGAATCATTTTATAATATGTGAATCCAGAGGGTTTCAGTGGGAGAGGGGTGTTTGGTGCCAAAACAAAAACAATAATTATTCATATTAACGAAACTGTCAAATTTATAAAAATGGGAAAATAAAAACAAAGAAGCAGAAAAAATCAGTCCTGGGCTGTCAAGATGGCTCAGTAGACAAAGGCACTTGCTGCCAAGCATGAAAATGTGAGTTTGATTTCTGAATTCTCCATGGTGGAAGGAGATAGTCAAGTCCTCTGACCTCCATACAAGTATGGATGTATGTGTGTGTGTGTGTAAAATAAATAAACATAATAAAAGTTAAAGCAGAAGAAAACAGTCCCCAGGAGGCTCAAAACCTTAGTGCCGTTCCTTGTTTGGAAGTTGGAGTGGGGATCTGCTCTATGGGTTACTGTCTGTCATCACTGCTCAGCAAGGTTAAATGTGCATTTAGACACAACTTCCCATAGAAGGAGCCTGGGAGAGGTTTCTGTGAGCACCTGAGGAAATGACTGGGTCCTTGGCAGGGAAGAGTGTACTGTGAGCACTCATGGGAACCGGACTGGTTCTTGGCAGGTTTGAGTGTCAGAGGTGCAACACTCAAAGTCAGATTCCCAATGCTTGTCACACAGTGGACACTGTGAGCCCAGGCAGAGGGCATGACTTTGCTCTGACTTTCTATCCTTTCTGTATGTTCATTTTAAATTTTAATTTCCATACATTTATGTGCTGTGTTTTGATCAAATCCACCCACAGTTCCTCCTTCCGATATCTCCCCTTTTCCTTAACACCACTTTTCTCTCCCAACTTAATGCATTTTTAAAAAAATGTATAGCACAGTGTGTCCATGTAGGGCCACATGCATGTGCATGGATGTGAACCATCAGGACTAAGTGGGGCGTCAATATCACCCCATTTTTTTCTGTATCATGACCCCTCTGGCTTCAGTCATAACTCAGGGTCTCTCTGAAGGCCTCACACATTGGGCTTACCACTCTTTGCTTGTAATAAAGAAGCTGATGATGAGCAGAGCTACTTCACATAGTGTGTGAATTTCAGAGATGGACTCACTATTCTCTTGGAGAAAAAGGCAAAACCGTTTGTTGCACACCCTGCAACAAAGCAAGGCAAGAACCATCTCCTAGAACCGTATCTGTTACAGCTGGTGCCAACATTCCTCTCCAGTTCAATACAGATGAGAACAGGGAAAATGATCATACAAAGAGTAAACTAAGAGAAAATTTTCAAAGAACTCCATCGTTTATATATGCGTATATTTATATAGAATAAAATAGTGATGCATAAATTATATAGAATAAAATCTATATTTCTAAGAAAATTAGTAGTTGAAATTGAAAAGAAGCAAAGGAAGAGGCTAGTATTTATTGTTTGACCAGACACATGAAAGTTGAATTGCGGGCTTTGTTTCACTTCTCTTGATCTCTGTTTTCTTTGACAACCAGATTTCAATCACTTTCGTTTACTTCCATGTGTTTAAATAGTGGTTTATATTTAAAAGTGCAGGTATCTTTGTTGAAAGACTTTTGTAAGTATGATAAATTTTGTGTTAACTGAATCACATTTTAGTATAACAATTTTCTAATTTTCCAATTTTGCTTATGTTTAAAACTTATTTTACATATCATGTCATTAATCCTTTCTCAGCATTACCAATTTTGTTACATTTTGTTGTATTCTTTGGTTGATACAAAAATATAGTTCTCAACTCAAAAGGTGCTTTGTGAAGTTCCTGGGCAGATGTGAGCAAACATCTGTTAACCTAAGATGGAGCAACCATGACAAACCAAAGAAGTTGTTTCACCCAACTCTGCCTTAGCAAAGCAGAGAATTTATTTGGGGTTACTTACAGGAGTGTGGCTGGCTCAAAGGCATTACCAAAAAGCCCACCCCAGTATGGGTGATGACTCAGGAAACCACATCCTGGACTTCCCAGCACAGCGTGCAGGTGTCTGAGCCAGCCAGACACAGTCTCTCCTCCCTAGCAGTTGTCTCTGCTCATGTAAACTTGGGAAAGGTGTTGTAAATCTTGTTAGCTTTCAGGAACTTCTTGAGACTTGTTTTTTGGGTTTACTTTCTGAGCCTTAAGGAACCTCTTTCTGTATTCAATAGGGAAAGTTTGAATGCAGAGGAAATATCTACAAAAAAACCTACACCTTCTCTTTTGGGGCTCATATTCATTTCTCGTCTCCAGCTGTTCCTGAACCTTGAAGGGAGTGATATGAATGTTTGTAAGTTTTTCTCCATTTACATATAGAATTTGGCCACTATGCCAGAGCGACGGTTACTTGGTTTCAGAAGCACAGACAGTTGTGAATCTACTTTGTACTTCTTGCTGCAAAAGAGAAGTTTCTCTCCATGAACAATTGAGCCTAACAGTAATAATGATCTATAAATACACACACACACACACACACACAAACACACACACACACACACACACACAAATGTTTAAAGATAATTTGTCAGTTGCTTTATATTCCCTTAAGAAAATAATAGTAGGAGCATCCTGATTGGAACCTCTGACCTTCTTCTTCTGGCTTAAAGCACCATTTGTTATCCCTTTGGTGCTTAGGAATGGACGTCAAATTCAGCTGAAAGCAATTCACCCCAAACAGTCATGCTACCATTACACCCGAGGACACAGTTTATCTGGCATATTGTTAATGAAGCACATGGGTTCTACAGCTGAGTGGAATTGGTGGTGACAATCCTCCTCCAGATGTCTATGTGGTGCTTTCTAACTCCTCAAAAGGCAACTGGAAAGGAGGAGCTACCGGTTTAGTCCTAGCTTTATCTGCCATTACTACATGCTCTAGGGATATCTGTCCTCTTTAGGACAAGTTTATTATTTTCTCCTGTAAAGTGTTGGTAGTCTTCACATTTTTCAGAAGCTCCCCAGTACAGCATTGGGAACATTTCACCTAGGCACTCCAGTTGACACACAGTGATAAAAAAAATCAATATCTTCAATTTTTAGCTTTGTTTAGGGCAAAATCAGGGTATAAAGGAAAATGACTAATTTTGAAGTAGAATTTGAATGAAAACAATACAAAGCATCAGATTTTAGTTGGAAACATAATCCACAGTCATGTAAATGAACTTTTCTATCAGACTATATTTCATGTCTTCGATTACCCAAACAAGTTCACCATCATCCGAATGCCTTTCTTCCATGGAACTTGACAACTTTACAATCTTAAGACAAAAAATTCCATGTAAAGAAGACATTCAGATGTCGGGGAACTTGTTTGGGTTATGGAAGACATGGAATATGGTCTGCTAGAAAGGCTGATTCGATTTGAGTCAAAGTAGGGGAAGTATGAGGAATAAAATGACACAGATTTGCACAAACCGTGTAAAAAGATGTGTTTGTGACCATGTTGGATTGGGCAGTGTATGAGGGATAGAAAGAACTGAGGAGAGCAGGTAGATCCTGGAGAACCAGTCAACTAATTGTAATTGGCTCTGGGGGCCCCAGAGGTCTCCAAGGCCACACTTGTGTAAACAGTTATGTTTCCATTTCTATTAAAGAGGCCCAGGCAATGTCCCAAGGGTGGGCATGGAAAAGTCTGCCTTAAGGTCAAGTTGGATGATGGACCAGCTCCTGCCTAGGGCCTGTTGTCTATGGTGAGGGAGTCAGAGAACAGCACAGGCTATTTCCTGCCCCTTAGTTATGGGCCTCAGCAGGTGAGCCTGCTGGGCGAGTTGGCCTCAAGAAAGAATGATTTCTCCAGGACCAGAGCTGTGATCTAGCCTGCCATACCACAGATGCAGTTGGGAATGAGGGAAACAGGCCTTCCTCAAACACTTCTAGATGACATCGTGTGAAATGGGTTAAACCCAGTTTTCCTCCCCAGGACTGTGGTGAGTAAGACTTGGTTGGATTCTCTGGATTCATAGACCTTCTAAAGCTCAATATTTTGATGCTTAGGATCTAAGATGTAAATCAATTTGTAGATATCAAAACAAGGAGACAGATGACAACCAGGATCATGGCTGTTGAAAATAAGTGAAGAACAGTTTATTGGAGCAGTTGAGGATGAAAGAGGATTCCTATTTGTGGTCAGTTTTTTTTGTGTACAGAGTCAGAGTTTAAAATGGAATTAGTACATTAAGTCTTTGAATTTCAGTTAAAATGACAAGACCCTTTGTTTGCTGATCTTATACTACAAAAAGTTAGTGTGTTATTATTAAATGTTTTATCAAGGAGTTTGAAGATCAGCCTAAATGCTATGGGATAATGTGGATGTGGTGTGATTTTTCAGGTGGTGTGGGCAGGAGAGAGGGATGGAGTCTGTACAAGCACAGACTGGTGCAGGAGTGTGGGATGATTTGCTGCCAGCTCAACTTTTGTTGAGAGTCCGGTTCTCCAGAGGCTGAGGAGAAGGTGGAATACACACCATAAGGAGGGGAAATTGGGTGAGATTTAGCATATTTTGTATATTCAAATTAACTTTTAATGACATAGTGTTGATCTAACTCATTTTATCAAGCTCCAAGCATTTAGGCACTGACATATCTGATAAGCTGCTGCTCCACATCACAGAGACTGGTGAGTATCTCTGCTCATCTCTCTGTGTGTTTCTGAGTGTCTCTGTATATGAAGGTCTCATCAATAATGTAATATGTTTATAGTTCTGATAATAAAACCAGGGTTTCCCCAATACGAGGCAATTTTAATACCACTTCTATCTCCAAGTCAGTAATAAAGTTGTTGGAAGAGAGGCCAGATAGAACCTCCGTGCTGGTGCAATAAGTTGATGATGTGGTCCTACAATTACAAAGACACATTTGAGCCTGACAATTTACTGATGTTACTGAGCAGAGGAGGGGGTTCAGTGGATGTTGTAAGTCTAAACTGCATCCCCCTTTGTGTGGCATATGCTTTTCCCACAACTGGTTTCACACTAGTTTTAGAGCAATTTCCATGATACCGAGTAGATCCACATCTCGCTCTAATGAGAACGTGATGGAGGGCGGGGTCAAGTCTAGGACAAGGAGGCAGCAGCGATAGGGCTCAAACACAGATGACATCATTCCTAGTCCACAGATATTCTGCCTAAAGTAGAAAAGAGTAAGACCAGAAGGCTGCAGAGATGTGAACTGAATATCAGAACAGATAATAAAGCTCATGATTTAGGAGTACCTAAGAGATACTCTAAACAGTGTATGAACCCTGGCTTGTCTTAGGATGCCCTGATTTACCTTCTGGCACTTGTTCATGTCAAAGGCTATGGGAAGCTTCAACACCAGCTTAGGAGGACGCTTCATTTTGGTGGGCTTCTCAGACTGGCCTCAACTAGAACCCATCTTCTTTATTTATATTTTGATTTTCTACTCTCTGACTCTCTTTGGCAACACCGCCATCATTGTTCTCTCCCAAATGGACGTTCGACTGCACACTCCCATGTACTTCTTCCTGTCCCACCTCTCCTTCCTGGACCTCTGCTACACCACCAGCACTGTGCCCCAGCTCCTGAACAACCTCCATGGACTGGACAGGACCATTAGCTATGGTGGGTGTGTGGCCCAGCTCTTCATATCCCTTGCTCTGGGCTCCACTGAGAGTTTGCTCCTGGTGGTTATGGCCTTTGACCGCTATGCTGCTGTGTGTCGTCCCCTGCACTACACGACCATCATGCACCCCGTTCTCTGCCAGGCATTGGCTATTGTCTCCTGGTTGGGAGGCCTCTTGAACTCTGTGATCCAGACAAGTCTCATGATGGCCATGCCCCTCTGTGGCCATCGAATGAATCACTTCTTCTGTGAGATGCCTGTGTTCCTCAAGTTGGCCTGTGAGGACACAGAAGGAACAGAGGCCAAGATGTTTGTGGCCAGAGTGGTGATTGTTGCGATTCCAGCCATACTCATTCTAGGCTCCTATGCACAGATTGCCAGGGCAGTGCTGAAGGTCAAGTCAATGGCTGGACGCAGAAAGGCTTTTGGAACTTGTGGGTCCCACCTTCTGGTGGTTTCTCTGTTTTATGGCTCAGCCACCTACACATACTTACAACCCAAGGACAACTATTCTGAGAGCAAAGGAAAGTTTGCTGCCCTTTTCTATACCATCCTCATCCCCATGCTCAACCCTCTGATCTACACCCTGAGGAACAAGGATGTGAAGGGGGCTCTGTGGAGGGTGCTAGGGAGAGGCACAGCCACAGGGTAGGAAGGGAAAGATGATCAGTGAATCATTTTATAGCATGTGAGTCCAGAAGGTTTCAGTGGGAGAGGGGTGTTTGGTGCCAAAACAAAAACAATAATTATTTATATTAACGAAACTGTCAAATTTATATAAATGGAAATATAAAAACAGACAAGCAGAAAAAAAATCAGTCCTGGGCTGTCAAGATGGCTCAGCAGACAAAGGTACTTGCTGCCAACCCCGACAATGTAAGTTTGATTCCTAAATTCTTCATGGTGAAAGGAGACAGTCAAGTCCTCTGACCTCCATACAAGTATGGATGTATGTGTGTGTGTGTGTAAAATAAATAAACATAATAAAAGTTAAAGCAGAAGAAAACAGTCCCCAGGAGGCTCAAAACCTTAGTGCCGTTCCTTGTTTGGAAGTTGGAGTGGGGATCTGCTCTATGGGTTACTGTCGGTCATCACTGCTCAGCAAGGTTAAATGTGCATTTAGACACAATATCCCACAGAAGGAGCAGGTTTTTCTGGGAGAGGTTTTTGCTAGCACTTGAGGAAATGATTGGGTTCTTGGCAGGGAAGAGTGTACTGTGAGCACTCATGGGAACCGGACTGGTTCTTGGCAGGTTTGAGTGTCAGAGGTGCTACACTTAAAGTCAGATTCCCAATGTTGTGTCACACAGTGGACACTGTGAGCCCAGGCAGCGGGCATGACTTTGCTCTGACTTTCTATCCTTTCTGTATGTTCATTTTAAATTTTAATTTCCATACATTTATGTGCTGTGTTTTGATCAAATCCACCCACAGTTCCTCCTTCCGATATCTCCCCTTTTCCTTAACACCACTTTTCTCTCCCAACTTAATGCATTTTTAAAAAAATGTATAGCACAGTGTATCCATGTAGGGCCACATGCATGTGCATGGATGTGAACCATCAGGACTAAGTGGGGCGTCAATATCACCCATTTTTCTTCTGTATCATGACCCCTCTGGCTTCAGTCATAACTCAGGGTCTCTCTGAAGGCCTCACACATTGGGCTTACCACTCTTTGCTTGGAATAAAGAAGCTGATGATGAGCAGAGCTACTTCACATAGTGTGTGAATTTCAGAGATGGACTCACTTAACCTCTTGGAGAAAAAGGCAAACTGTTTATTGCACACACTGCAACAAAGCAAGGCAAGAACCATCTCCTAGAACCGTATCTGTTACAGCAGCTGCCAACATTCCTCTCCAGTTCAATACAGATGAGAACAGGGAAAATGATCATACAAAGAGTAAACTTTCAAAGAACTCTATAGTTTATATATATACACACAATATGTATATATGTATACATACATATATCCTGATACATAAATTTGTATAGAATAAAATCTGTATTTCCATGAAAATTAGTAATTGAAGTTAAAAGTAATCAAAGGAAGAGGCTTCTATTTACTGTTTGACCAGACACATGAAAGGGCTTCGTTTCGTTTCTCTTCATCTCTGTTTCCTGTGACAACTAGATTTTCATTACTTTGTTTACCTCCATGTATTTAAATAGTGGTTTCTGTTTAAAAGTGCAGGTTTTTCTGTTGATAGAGATTTGTAACCATGATAAATTTTGTGTTAACGGAATCATGTTTGTTACAATAATATTTCACTAATTTTGCTTATGTTTGGAACTTATTTTACATACCATGTCATTAATCCTTTCTCAGCATTACTGATTTAATTATATTTTGTTGTACTCTTTGATTGATACAAATATACAGTTCTCAACTCAAAAGGTGTTTTGTGGGAAACCCTGTCTCGAAAAACCAAAAAAAAAAAAAAAAAAAAAAAAAGGTGTTTTGTGAAGTTCCTGGGCAGATGTGTAGTGTGGAGCTGTGGGCAGGCCTGCTTTTCATCCTGCCTGGCTCCCAGCCACCCGGCTCCTGGCCGCCCAGCTAGTTTTACCCGAAATAACATCACACAAATTGTATTCTTTTAAACACTGCCTGGCCCTTAGTTTCAGCCTCTTACTCACATCTTGACTAACCCATATCTAATAATCTGTGTAACACCATGAATGGTGTCTTACCCGGAAAGATTCAGCATGTCTGACCTGGCGGCTGGCTTCATCACATCTCTCTCTCTGAGGAGAGGCACAGCAGTCTGCCCCAGAGAGGAGAGGCGGGGCAATTGTCTGAGCCATCTACCTCACTTCCTTCTTCCTGTTCTGTCTACTCTACCCACCTATGTTCTAACCTATGAGGCCAAGCATTTTCTTTATTAATTAACCAATGAAATCATCAGATACATAGAAGACACACCTACATCACAGATGTGAGCAAACATCTGTTAACCTAAGATGGAGCAACCATGACAAACCAAAGAAGTTGTTTCACCCAACTCTGCCTTAGCAAAGCAGAGAATTTATTTGGGGTTACTTACAGGAGTGTGGCTGGCTCAAAGGCATTACCAAAACGCCCACCCCAGTATGGGTGATGACTCAGGAAACCACATCCTGGACTTCCCAGCACAGCGTGCAGGTGTCTGAGCCAACCAGACACAGTCTCTCCTCCCTAGCAGTTGTCTCTGCTCATGTAAACTTGGGAAAGGTGTTGTAAATCTTGTTAGCTTTCAGGAACTTCTTGAGACTTGTTTTTTTTTTTTTTCATTTACTTTCTGAGCCTTAAGGAACCTCTTTCTGTATTCAATAGGGAAAGTTTGAATGCAGAGGAAATACCTACAAAAAAACCTACACCTTCTCTTTTGGGGCTCACATTCATTCCTCATCTCCAGCTGTTCCTGAACCTTGAAGGGAGTGATATGAATGTTTGGAAATTTTTCTCCATTTACATATAGAATTTGGCCACTATGCCAGAGCGACGGTTACTTGGTTTCAGAAGCACAGACAGTTGTGAATCTACTTTGTACTTCTTGCTGCAAAAGAGAAGTTTCTCTTCATGAACAATTGAGCCTAACAGTAGTAATGATCTATATGTATACACAGACACACACACACACACACACCACACCACACACACACACACACACACACACACACACACACAGAGAGAGAGAGAGAGAGAGAGAGAGAGAGAGAGAGAGAGAGAGAGAGAGAGGCACATGTGAAATGTTTAGAAGCTAATTTGCAGTTACTTTATGTTCACTTCAGAAAGTAATAGTAGGAACATCCTCACTGGGACCTCTGACCTTCTCTTTCTGGCTTATTGTACCTTTTGTGTTTCCTGTGGTTTTAGGGAATAGACCCCAAATTAAGCTGAGAAGCAATTCACCCAAAACAGTCATGCTACCATTACACCCGAGGACACAGTTTATCTGGCATATTGTTAATGAAGCACATGGGTTCTACAGCTGAGTGGAATTGGTGGTGACAATCCTCCTCCAGACGTCAATGTGGTGCTTTCTAGCTCTCCAAAAGGCAACTGGAAAGGAGGAGCTACCAGTCTAATCCTAGGTTTACCCTCCATGTCTGATAGCCAAAGCCTGTGATGTCTTCAGCAATAAAGATGCACCATCTACATCTAGCATCCACCAACACCATCAGCAATGGTGTTATAATGTATGGGGCCTCAAGGACTTTCTCGGGCCAACAACTCAGAGAAGTGGCCCATTCTTCTTATTGGAATTTTTACCCAACAACCTCAAGGCTCCTAGGAATGCCTTTTCTCACTTTTGTGTGGCATTTTGTCTAGCTCTTTAAGTGATATTGTATAGTTCTTACAGGTGCCTTTACAAACCAGTGAGATGCTCAAGAGTGTAACAATATGCAATGAAACCTTTTTACAGAGAGTGGGCAGGATCTCTGATGGTTTACCATCATCCGTTTTTAATGAGTGCCAGTTGGTGTTTGTCTAGTGGGATATTTAGAGAAATACTGGTAAAGTGCAGTACAGTACGTATGGATCTCATCACTGCTGATGATGATCATTTGATTGTTTGGGACAGCATTGTGGATAGAAGGCACCACCCCACAAGCCATTCTCATCCTGGGGTACCTGCTAACACAAGGCCACTGTGCATTGTACTTCCCATGGTGGTCTTGGCAGGGCCAACTTGTGATGCTCTTGCTGGCTCAGTCCTGAGTGCTGCATTCTGACCTGTAATGCCTGCTTCTCAAGCTGAACCCTCAGTTCTGATAGGCCACAGGTCAGCACTGTTGTCCTTGGCTTCCATTTGGCTGTTGCTAGGGCCCTAGAGAGGGTGAACATTTTTCATGTACTTCATGCTCTAGGGATATCTGTTCACTTTAGGGCAGGTTTGGTATTCATTTTCTCCTGTGAAGTATTGGTAATCTTTACATTTTCTAGAAGCTCTAGAGCATTGTGCTGTATGTCAACTTTTCTTTCACCTAGGCATTCCAGTTGACACACAACGACAAAAAAAAAATCAATGTCTTCAATTTTTAGCTTTGTTTTTGGGCAAAATCAGGGTATAAAAGAACTACTATTTTTGAAGTAGAATTTGTGTGAGAACAACACAAAGAACCAGATTTTAGTTGGACAAATAATCCACATTCATGTGGGCAAATATAAAAAGGAAATTCCTTGGAAAGATGACATTTGGATGATGGTGACTTTGTTTGGGTTATGAAAGACATGGAATATGGTCTGATAGGCTGATTCAATTTGGGTCAAAGTACGGAAAGTATGAGAAATAAACTGACTCAGATTTACACATGTTGTATGAAAAAATGTGTTTTGAGGACCTCTTTGGTCACTTTTGATTGGGCAGTGTGTAAGGGATAGAAAGAACTGAGGAGAGCAGGTAGATCCTGGAGAACCAGTCAACTAATTGTAATTGGCTCTGGGGGCCCCAGAGGTCTCCAAGGCCACACTTGTGTAAACAGTCATGTTTCCATTTCTATTAAAGAGGCCCAGGCAATGTCCCAAGGGTTGGCATGGAAAAGTCTGCCTTAAGGTCAGGTGCTGCCTAGAGCCAGTTTTCTATGGTGAGGGAGTCAGAGAACAGCACAGGCTATTTCCTGCCCCTTAGTTATGGGCCTCAGCAGGTGAGCCTGCTGGGCGAGGTGGCCTCAAGAAAGAATGATTTCTCCAGGACCAGAGCTGTGATCTAGCCTGCCATACCACAGATGCAGTTGGGACTGAAGAGAAACAGGCCTTCCTCAAACACTTCTAGATGACATCGTGTGGAATGGGTTTCATATTTACTAGAAACCAGCAGGGTTGAGGGAACTAAACCCAGTTTTCCTCCCCAGGACTGTGGTGAGTAAGACTCGGTGGGATTCTCTGGATTCATAGACCTTCTAAAGCTCAATATTTTGATGCCTAGGATCTAAGATGCAAACCAAATTGTAGACATCAGAGCCAGGAGACAGACCACAACCAGGGTCAGACATGCTGAAAGTAAGTGAAGAACAGTTTATTGGAGTAGCTGAGGATAAAAGAGGGTTCTTATTTGGGGTCAGTGTTTCATGTGGGGCGTCGCAGTTTGTTATGTAATTAATTCATTAAGTCTTTGAATTTTAGTTAAGCTGACAAGACCCTTTATTTTCTGGTCTTCTACTACAAAATGTTAGTGTGTTATTATTAAATATTTCGTCAAGGAGTTCGAAGATCAGCTAAATGCTATGGGATAATGTAGATGTGGTGTGATTTTTCAGGTGGTGTGGGCAGGAGAGAGGGATGGAGTCTGTACAAGCACAGACTGGTGCAGAAGGTTTGTGGGATCATTTGCTGCCTGCTCAGCTTGCGTTGAGAGTCCGGTTCTCCAGAGGCGGAGGACAGAGTCACATATAGAGGTGTAAAAGGAGGGACAGCACTGAGTTCACATTGAAAGATGGATGCTTTAGTCATCATCTTGGTGATGACCAAAGAGTCTGCCAGACCCCTCCTGCCTTCAGACATAGGATTCTGTTGGCTATTTTTTTCTCAAAGGTAGCTCCACTACAGTCAGACAATGTCATTAACTCAGTGCATTGGTATGACGGATATTTTTACTTTATCAGATATCACATACTTTACTACTGACAGTGTAGGTTGGTGGTAGCATCCCTGCCAAGTGTGTGGGGAGTCTTGGGACTGATTCCCAGCACTGCAAACTAGTTTATTATTTATGGAAGCCACAAATATTCACACACATCCATGCACATATCCAGGCAGACACACTGGGAGATAAACAGAGACTCTTGAGGATCTCAGTCAAGAGTTTCAAACACGCAAATGTCAAGTTTCTTTGTGGTTCTTCAAGAGATTACGAGTAAGGTTTGCATTTTAAAAGACAATTTAAAAGCAGAAATATGTGCATGTTGAGACTGCCATTCTTAGAATTTCTCAGGGTTGTTTTCTTGTTTTATATTTAGCCACAGTTTGATCTTTGCTACATTTCAGGCATTGGGCCTCATTCTGCCCTGTGAAGAACAAAGAAAAGCCACCATCCCCTTTTCTGTATGAGAAATATTTAAGCTTGTATATAAGCCACACTCCCACTTTTAAGCATCCTGGTTTTTCATCTAAAATGTGCAATGAAGACATCCAGTTCTCATCCAGGATGCTTTCAGATGGCTAGTCTGTGTGACATCCTTCAACCAGCAGGGAAGTATTGTATAGTATATGTTAAAACAAATATGAAAATACAGAGGGATCCTCTGTTAATCTTAAATAGCTGCTCAGGAGCCACCAAGAACTACTTATATCAGCCTGACCTATTTTTTTTTCCTTTTGCTGGAATGAGATATGGGAAATTCTTAAGAAAATAGTCACTTGGAAAGTCCTACCTCTGCTGCAGGACAATTGGATCTGTTATACTTTACATGTTGTTTCTTTCAGTGCAGGGAGAGCTGTTGATTTTTGGAAGGATCCCTGTGATAACGGTGTATGACCCCATCGTGAGAACTTTCCCACCCTTCTCAGCTGTGTACACTAGAGCTATTGGCACGAAGCCGAATTCTGCCCATCTTCTCACCTATTTTGTCTAGAATAGAGCCTACTAGTGTGTTCACAACTCCTGGCTTGTGAGTGGTAGATTTCACTCCATGGAATTTGCCAGAAGTCCAACACCACACACAAATGAGGAGTAATGTGAAACTAGAATCGTGAGAATTGGTTAAGGTGAGGTCTTCTTTTTTGTGAGCAGTATAAGTGGATGTGAGCAGTTCCCAGCAAGGAACCCAGGGAAGAGTGGAGGTAATATGTTATGAATACAATGACTGGATCCTAAGCAGTAGAAGTGTGTCAAATGTAGGCACGGTGAAGTCACCTGTGGTGGACACAGGGTGTCCTTAACAGCAGTCTAATGAGGGCTTTAAGATACTACAGCTGATCTTGGATGTTTAGTTCTGAAGATCAATCATCCCAATCTCCAAATCTGGCTTCTTTCTCTTAGAGTGTCTCTTGTGATGTTGCCAGTGGTGGTATCTGCTCTTGTCATTGCTGAACTGAGTTTCGTGAAGGGTGTTTGAGAGTTGTAGCCTTATCCTTTGCCTGTGGAAATACATTTCTTCCAGCACTGCTTATGTGAGAGACTGTCCTTTATTCTTTGTGTCTTCCTGGTGTCCTTAGAAAATAGCAGTTGGCTGTGTGCTAAGATTTGTTCCTGGCTTCTTTTTCCATTCCAGTGACTGGTGTGTTCTTCATAGTTCTTAAAACTACTGTTGCTTTGTAATGTACTTGGATTGTGGCATAGCTAACTGTTTTTCTTTTCTTGGAGTTAATGTGGCTCTGTGGGGTTATCATCTACATTCTTGTGAACTAGTCAGAAGTTCTGTAGTTTGGGTGTGCTCCATTATGCAGTTGCCCAACTGTGACTGAGAGAGGTAAGGTGTTCCAGCTGTCTCTGTGGGTATTTGTTGGAGAGGAGAGTACTGTCAGTGCTAATAATAACTCTTTATTGTATACACACTTAAAAAACTATTTTCCCTTTTCAACTTAAATTTCTGTTTTTGAGACTTTCACAGATGAGTAATGTATTTATTTCATTTCCATGTCTCTTTCTCCCCACTCCAACTTCTTCCATGCTCCCACCCCCTCTCAAATTCATGACCGCTTATCCTTTAATTATTATTGCTTTATACACACATGTACACTCTACTGGGTCTTTTTAGTGTTCTTTGCATATATGTAGTCAACAAACCTTTTTATGCTTATTTTTGCTCTAAATAAACAAGATGTTGGGTGCTGGAGAAATTTAAAGCCCCAGTAGAGAGGTGATAGACCCTTTCCTGGATCCTGGCTTCCTTGAGAAGAGGACAATCAGCCAAGTTGTCACTCAATGACCGTGGGTCAGACTTTCCTCATGGCAGCTCAGCTGTTCTGAACACACCACAGATGCTTCGATGAAGCCATACCACCATTCCTGCTGCTTATTCCAGGCTTATTTCTTTTAAGAACCTTAAACTAGATATTGTATTTTTGTCATCATAAGCCTTGGAAGATCTACCAATCACTTTGACTCAGGGCGGAAAGAACGAACTTCCCTTGGTCTTCCCCCAAGAAGGGCAGTTGCAGCCTGCTGCCTTCTGCTCCCTGCTGCAGCCTGCTGCTGCCTCCCACTGCTCCTCACTGGAAGCTAAGGATTGCATAGGCATGAAGTGCTGGGGCCACTGGTAGTTAAAGCCCAGAGCACTGAGATTCCAATCATGGGATCTATAGCTATAAGGTCAGATTATTTTTTCCCACTTTTCATTAAAAATAGTTTTTTTCTCCCATAATATATCATGCTTATGATTTTCCCTCCTTCTGCTCCTCCCAGTTCTTCTCCACCTCCCCTCCCATCCAGATCCACTGTGCCCTTTCTGTCTCCCTTTAGAAAACAAACAGGCTTCTCAGGGATAATAATAAAACACAACATAATATAATAAGATAAAACAAAAACTAACTCACCAGAATAGGATAAAGTAGATAGATAGAATGAAAAGAGTGCAAGGTACAAGAAGCAGAGAGACACAGGAGCCACACTCAGGAATCATATAAAAACACTAAATTGGAAGTCATAATATACATGCAAAGAACCTGTAGGGTAAGAAAATAGACAAATATATATTCACAATATAAAGTTAAAATTGAAAGTAAGATTCAAAAAATTCTCTGACATGACATTAGGAATCAAAGAACCTCCAAAGATGCCACTGAGTTCATTTTCTGCTGGCCATCCATTGCTGGGCACGCAGCCTCCCTTAAGAGTGGTTGTTTCCCCAGAGAGACTCCCTTGGAGAGAACTAAATTTTCATTTGCAAGTGGTTATTAGTTGAAGATGGCTTCTAGGTGGCCCCCACCCCTAATCCAGAAGCAATAGGTTGACTTCTGAAGCCTGGAGTCCCTAGGTTTTAGGGTTTGGGACTCTATGTTTCTGGGTCTGTCCATTTAGTCCCCGGATTCTCCCTAGTGTTGCCAGTCCTGGGTAGAGCATCTAGCTGACAGCAGAAATGCTGAAAACTGAATTTCATGCCTCTGCTTCAAAATTATCCAAGTTTTTATTCATCAAAATGATCATTACTGATGTAAGTAAGGCTCTGAGCTTTATCATATTGAAATACCTTGGCTCTCTGTTCATTTGTTTATCATATTAGAAATAGTGCTAAGCTTTGCTGATTAAAAGTATATTAGTTGGAGGGTGGAGACAGGTTAACAGGTGGTTAAGAGCGCTTGTTGCTTTTACAGAGGACCTGGGTTCAATTCCCAGCACCTGTCATTCTGGCTCTAGGGGATTCAGTGCCCTCTTCTGAACTCCATGGGCATCAGCCACACATTGCATACATACAGAAATACATGCAGACAAAACACACATACAATTCCTACAGGGCAGGGAACCCTTACTGCTCTCTGGATAGGAGAGGGAGGGGGAGTGGAGAGGAAGGAGGGTAAGTGGGAGGCAGGGAGGAGGCGGAAATTTTTAATAAAAAAAACAGCCCCCCCCCAAAACCACACATACACACAAAATTAAAAAACGAAAAGTAGCATTTATATATGCCACAATATAAAATCATTGTTAGAAGTATACAATGGGAGTGAACAAATCCCTGTGCTACTAAGTAAGGAACATTTGTGTTCATCAGACATGATGTCAGGGTTAGAAATGCATTCATTCATTCATTTGTTCATCCAATCAGTTAGTCAATAAGATCGTTGTTTTCCAGTTTCTGCAGCAAAAGTTGGACATCACGATGCTGAGTGAACTTTGCACAAGTTAACTGCTAATTATGAAGGCAGAGCAGGTTTAACAGAGAGCACAAACAAATGTTTGTAATATACATGATGCATTATTTCATGTCGCCACCACCCAAATTGCTTGGAGCAAGCTATTTTCTTTGTTTTACAGGTAACTAAGCTCAGACTCACAGAAGTGAGTATTTCAGAGCAGGAGGCCCAGCTGGCCCATGCTAGAGTTGTTCTCTGGGGCCATGATACGGACCTAAAGGCAATGAGTTCAGCAATGACCCATTGATGGTAATATTCTACTTCGCTAAACTTGACAAAAAAGGGACTAGTTAAGTTCACAGAATCACCTCATACTAGTTGTAGGCTAGACTTTGGAAGGGCACTCTGTTTCTCTCTCCCTGGCAAGCTTTCATAGAATGTTACATATATTTCTATAAGAAGCGCCCATCTTTTGAGGAGAGCGATAGTCTATGCCTCTCCCACCTCCACCACCCACCAGTGTGTTAGCCGTTGATCAGCAGGCTTAGAGGAAATTAGCTTCCATGAGCTCTAAAAGGCAAACACACACGATGCGCTGAAGAAAGTTTTCTCAACAGCCATGGTGCATCTTGAATGAAAGCAGCATTCACTTTGGCACCCTCAGTGCCATAAAGGCAGGAGAATGTTTATTCATTATTTGTTATTTCTGTGATATACGCTAATACTTATTTTATTTAGCTTGTCCTCTACCACGGAGGAGCTCCTAGAGAGACAAAGATGTGTGGCGTGAATGTCATCAAGAGAACAGAAGGAGCCAGAAGGAGATAGTTTCAGAAAGGGCTTGGGTAGAGAGGAGAAAGCCGCGTTTTCTGTGGAGTTGAACTATGGACATCTTTTGTTGAAGAAGCAGGGACAAGGGAGGCCATCCTTCCTACTAATCATAAGGAACACATTTCTTTGTATTTCCCCCCCAAAGAAAGGAAACTGCTTCTCAGTCTTCTGTGACAGATGGCAGATACTGTGAGTGGGGCGTCTATCCATGCTGCAGAAGGCGGCCAATGAGGACCCAAGGGTCAAAATTGTGATTGCCACCTGGCTGAGCCTGGATGCAAATCTGAAATGAGCTAACAAATAGTTCAAAAGAAGGAACCAAAGATAACAACACAAAACACTTATGGTATGACGTAGACCTTAGATTTTCAAAGCACTTCCTTACTCTGGAATAAGAAAGTTTGGATCCATAAGACTGAAGGGCCAAGCTAAAGTCTTGGAACAATTAGCTGAGCTATAGTTCAAATAAAGATGACATTGTTCCTAATCCAGAGAGGTTCATTTGATAGAAAAGTAAGAATAAAAGCCTGAATAAAACAGAACTGAATAATAAAACAGACGACTAAGGGCTGATGGAGGAATGCTCTGAACAATTTCTTAATGTATTTTCTTCAACAGATACTCTGAACTGTGTCCCGCTATTGTACGGGTCAAAGGCTATGGGCGACTTCAATGCCAGTCTGGGCAAAGGCTTCATTTTGGTGGGCTTCTCTGACTGGCCTCAACTGGAACTCATTCTTTTTATCTACGTTTTGATTTTCTACTCCTTAACTCTCTTTGGCAACACCACCATCATTGCTCTGTCACACGTGGACCTCCGACTGCACACACCCATGTACTTCTTCCTCTCCCACCTCTCCTTCCTGGACCTCTGCTACACCACCAGCACCGTGCCCCAGCTCCTCATCAATATTGAGGGACATGACCACACCATCACATATGGAAGGTGTGTGGCTCAGCTCTTCAGTGTCCTTGCCCTGGGCTCCACAGAAAGTATGCTTCTAGTGGTGATGGCTTTTGACCGCTACGCTGCTGTGTGCCGTCCGCTCCTCTACACAACCATTATGCACCCACTTCTGTGCCAGACATTGGCCATCTCATCATGGGTAGCAGGCCTTGTCAACTCTCTGATTCAGACAGGCCTCATGATGGCCATGCCTCTCTGTGGCTATCGACTGAATCACTTCTTCTGTGAGATGCCTGTGTTCCTCAAGTTGGCTTGCAAGAACACAGCTGGAACAGAGGCCAAGATGTTTGTGGCCAGAGCCATAATCTTGGTTTTCCCCGCGACACTGATTCTAGGATCCTATGCACACATTGCTAGGGCTGTGTTAAAAGTCAAGTCAATATCTGGCCGCAGAAAAGCTTTTGGGACTTGTGGGTCCCACCTCCTAGTGGTTTCTATGTTTTATGGCTCAACCATCTACACATACTTGCAACCAAATGACAGTTATTCTGAGAATGAGGGAAAGTTTGTTGCCCTTTTTTATACCATAGTTACTCCCATGCTCAACCCTCTGATTTACACCCTGAGAAACAAGGATGTGAAGGGGGCCCTGTGGAAGGTCCTCGGGAGAGGCATAGAATCAAGGTAGTAAAAAGCATTTTCTTTCTGTGATGGCTCCAGGATAATTGAGCCCATTGGTCTCTAGAAAGCAATCCTAACGGGCTTATTGAAGAAGAAAAGTTTCACTGGAAAAGAGAGGGAGATAAAAGAAGATAACAAGGAGTAAAAATGATCAAAATTCAGTATATGTATTTATGGAAGTTGTCAAAAATAATAAATACATTGTCAGTAGGCAGCAAGACTTGGTGCCTTTCTTGTGGGAAGTTGGGGGTGAGGTGCTCCTGCAGTGCCTTTTAGGTCACTCTCTGGACACTGCTCAGCTGTGGCTAAGTGCTGATTGCATCACAGCTTTTCCAAAACACAAATACAAGTTGGAAAAGAGTACACAGTGAGCAGTTATGGAGACTCAGGTTTAGAGTGAAAGAATTAATTCCTTTTTTTAAAGTCATACGTTTTTTTAAATTGTTTTTATTGAGCTATATATTTTTCTCTGCTCTCCTCCCTTCCTCCTCAAACCCTTTTTACCCTCTCCCACGATCCCCTAGGTCCCAATTCACTCAGGAGATCTCGTTTTCTTCTAGATTAGATTCATGTGTGTCTCTCTGAGGATCCTCTTTGTTCTCTAGATTCTCTAGGTTTGTGAATTGTAGACTGCTTTTACTTTGCTTTATGTCTAAAAGCCACTTATGAGTGAGTACATATGATATTTGTCTTTCTGGGTCTGGTTTACCTCACTCAATATGAAGTTTTCTAGATATATCCATTCATTTGCCTGCAAATTTCAAGGTGTCATTATGTTTTTCCACTGTGTAGTATTTCATTGTGTAAATGTACCACATTTTCTTTATCCGTTCTTCTGTTGAGAGGCATCTAGGTTGTTTCTAGGTACTAGCTATTACAAATAATGCTGATACGAACATAGTTGAGCACATTTCTTGTGGCATAATTGAGCATCCTTTGGGTATATACCCAAAAGTGGTATTGCTAGGTCTTGAGGTAGGTTGTTTCCTAATTTTCTGAGAAAATGCCATACTGATTTCCAAAGCATCTGCACCATCTTGCACTCCCACCATCAATGAAGGAGTATTCCCTTTACCCCACATCCTCTCCAGCATAAGTTGTCATCAGTGTTTTTGATCTTGGCCATTCTCACAGGTGCAAAATAAAATCTCAGAGGTTTTTTTTGATTTACATTTCTCTGATGGCTAAGGATGTCACGCATTCCCTTAAGTCTTTCTGCCATTTTATCTTTTGTCTTAGGACTGTACCCCAGTTTTTGTTGGATTATTTGTTCTTTTGATGACCAATTTCTTGAGTTCTTTGTATATTTCGGATATCAGCCCTCTGTCTGATGTGTGTGGGGGGGGATTGGTGAAGATCTTTT
Organism: Arvicola amphibius; assembly: GCF_903992535.2. Classification (NCBI taxonomy): domain Eukaryota; kingdom Metazoa; phylum Chordata; class Mammalia; order Rodentia; family Cricetidae; genus Arvicola; species Arvicola amphibius. The sequence continues at coordinate 52,228 of NW_024582334.1, forward strand.
CCCATTCTGTAGGCTGCCATTTTGTCTTGTTGACTGCATTCTTTGCTTTACAGAAGCTTCTCAGTTTCAGGAGGTCCCATTTATTGATTGTTGCTCTCAGTGTCTGTGCTATTGGGGTTATACTTAGGAAGTGTTCTATTGTGCCAATGCATTCAAGTGTACTTCCCACTTTCTCTTCTATGAAGTTCAGTGTGATTAGTTTTATGTTGAGGTCTTTGATCTATTTGGATTTGAGTTTTGTGCATGACAATAGAGATGAATATATTTTCATTCTTCTACATGTTGATATCCGGTTATGTCAAAAACCATTTGTTGAATATGCTTTCTTTTTTCCATTTCACATTTTTTTTGCTTCTTTTCAAAAATCAGGTTCATAGGTGTATGGATTGATATCCAGGTTTTTGATTTGATTTCATTGATTCTCTTGTTTCTGTGCCTATACCAGTCTGTTTTCAGTACTGTAGCTCTGTAGTAGAGTTTGAAGTCAGGAATTGTGATGCCTCCAGAAATTCCTTTATTGTACAGGATTGCTTAGAAACAGTCATTAAAAGTCTCCCAACCAACAAAAAGCTCAGGAACAGATGGTTTCAGAGCAGAATTCTACAAGATTTCCAAAGAACTAATACCAAAACTCCTCATATTGTTCAACACAATAGAAACAGTAGGAATATTACCAAACTCTTTTTATGAGGCTATAGTTACCCTGACACCCAAATGTAGTGAGGGGCTGCAGGCAGGCTTGCTTTTCGTCCTGCCTGGCTCCTGCACGGCTAGCTTAAAACCTGAAATAACAACACACAAACTGTATTCATTTAAGCACTGCCTTTAGTAATGTGTGTAGCACCACGAGGTGGTGGCTTACCAGGAAGATTTTAACCCACGTCCATCTTGGGCCGGAGCTTCATAGCATCTGACCTCGAGAGGAGAGGCATGACGATTGCTTGAGGCATCTGCCTCATTCCCAGCATCCTGTTCTGTCTACTCCACCCACCTATGTTCTAACCTATCAGGCCAAGCAGTTTCTTTATTAATTAACCAATAAAATCATCAGGTAGATAGAAGACACACCTACACCCAAACCACAGAAAGACATTACTAAGAAAGATAATTACAGACCAATCTCATGTATGAACATTGATGCAAAAATACTCAATAAAATACTGGCAAGTGGACTGCAAGAACACATCAGAAAAATCATCCACCACGACCAAGTAGGTTTCATTCCAGATGAATGCTGGGATGGTTCAACATACAAAAATCTGTCAATTCAATCCACAATATAAACAAACTGAAAGCAAAAACCCACACGATCATCTCATTAGATGCTGAAAATGCCTTCAACAAAATCCAACACTTCTTCATGATAAAGGTCTTGGAGAGAGAAGGAATACAAGAAACATGCCTAAACATAAAATACACAGCACACCAACAGTCAAACTAAACGGAGAGAAGCTCAAAGTGATACCATTGAACTCAGGAACAAGACAAAGTTGTCCACTCTCTGTATCTATTCAATATAGTACTTGAGGTTCCAGCTAGAGCAATATGACAAAAAAGGAAATCAAGGGGATACAAATTAGAAAAGAAGAAGTCAAACTCTCACTATGTGCTGATAATACGATAGCTTACATAAGTGATCCCAAAATTCCTACTAAGGAACTCCTACATCTCATAAACACCTTCAATAATGCAGCAGGATACCAGATTAACTCAAAAAAAAATCACTAGCCCTCCTTTGTACAGATGATAAATGAACCAAGAAAAATCAGAGAAACATCACCCTTCACAATAGCCACAAATAACATAAAATATCTTGGAGTAATTCTAATCAAACAAGTGAAAGACTTATATAACAAGAACTTTAAAACTTTCAAGAAAGAAATTGAAGAAGACACCAGAAAATGGAAAGATCTCCCATGCTCTTGGTTATGTAGAATTATGATAGTAAAAATGACAATCTTACCAAAAGCAATCTACAGATTTAATGCAATGCCCATCAAAATCCCAGCAAAATTCTTCACAGACCTCAAAAAGAACAATACTCAACTTCATGTGGAAAAGCAAAAAAAAAAAAAAAAAAAAAAAAGGAGAGAATTAATTCTGAATGACTCTTTGAAAAGTCAGAGCCTAATACACTGTTGAATATTTGACAGTATAATCCAAGGCAGAGGACATGAGTTTATTGGTTTTTTTGGTTTTGTCTTTTTCTCATTTTTTGATGATCCTGTCAAATTCTTGATGTATCAGAGGCCATTTCAAAGGTTTCTTTCAGTGTTTACTGTTCTATGGTACTTGGTGAAAATTATCAGATCCTGAACAGAGTTGTTTTACAGAGTATGTGACTTTCAGACAGGCTCATTTATTTAAGCAGAGAAACTTCAAAATCTTCTTCTAGTGACACACTTCCTCCTGTAAAGCCACACTTCTTAATCCTTCCCAAACAGTTCCATCAACTTCAGACCATATATCCAAACATATGAACCTAGCCAACCAAGGCCATACCATACCTTCCCATTGATGACCTTGGTATGTGTGCTGAAAATCCTAGGATTTTGCTGTCACATATACTTAAGCTTATACCTTTCTAGTGTTCTGAGTGGTCAAAGCATCAGCCTTACCTTAATCTTGATTTCCTTTTCTGAAATGAGCATGATATCAACCACTTTATCAGCACTTGATGTGTTGTGTGTGTGCAATAAATGTTAATTTCCATTTCTTGTTTTTGTTGAAGGGAAAATAAAATAGCCTAGAATCTTTTTTCTTAAACATACACACACACACACACACACACACACACACACACACACACGAGTAGAGAGAGTGAATGTGATCAGATTATACTATGCACATGTTTGGAATTGGTAATAATTCACAATTGAATAATAAAAATTTTAATATTTAAGTAATATTAAATTGAACAATAAAATTTAATAATAAAATAATAAATAATTAACTAGACATTTATAATAACTTATAAACTAATGATTTTTATATTATATAATACAGCATGTATTACAGAAGATGTAATAATAATATATAAGAATAAACTAATAACCTAGAATTGGTAATTGAATGTCTTTTACTCTGACCAATGCCAACTGAACGTCATCAATTTTCAAGGAACAAAACAGCTGTTCTATTCTAATCCTCTCAGAGAACAGAAAGTGAAAACTACTCAACCCATTTTCTTGTGTCTTTCTAACCCCAGTGAAAAACAAATCAAGGATACTACTGACAAAAATGTAGATCAAGCTATTTTTCAATATAAAAGACTACTGACCAGAAGGTAAGTCAATCTATTTTCAATATAGAAGCAAGGTCCTTGATAAGATGTGAGTAAGCTGAATTCAGATAGATATAAACCAACTTTAAAAACAGCTGAAATGAGGAGGAGGGGAGGAGATGGAAATTTTTAAATATAAAAAATAAACCATATAAAAAAATAAAAAATAAAAAATAAAATGAAAAAACAGCTGAAATGCATATATCACAACAATAAAGTGACATATCAGCATTGGACCTTACACATAACTTATGACACCAATAGGCACAGTGATAGACATCACAGCATTACATAGGGTGGGTAAGAAAAATCCTTTGTGAACAGTCAGCACCGATTCATGACAAAACGTCACAACAAGCTTAGAAGAGATGCTGTAGGTGAGCTCAGACAGCGTCTAACATTTTCCACCATCATATTGATGAAGTGCTGGTGTCTTTCATATGATAAACAGGGTAGACAACCTTCTTCTTTTCAACTCTGTATTGAAAACTGCAACTGATAAAAAACAGTAAGTGATATCAGAATTAGAAAACAGTAGGTGAAATTGTACTTTCTATCAGATTACTTTATCTCTATACATATTATAGAAGGAAGTTTGTAAGACATCAAGACAAATGGGATCTTAGAAAGCTTTTGTCTTTCTAACGTTAGAAAGAAAACATAAAAAATCAATTGCATGGGCACTTTGGAAAATTGTGCTACTTCTACTATGGGAAACAGATGGAGATTCCTCAAAAAGATTAAAAATGTAATACTGTATGATCTGTCAACTTAACTGGGTTTATATTCAATACAGTTGAAAGCAGGGCTTTGAGGAGATACTTGTGTATTCACATTCATAGCAGAATTGTTCACATAGCCATATGGTGAAGGCAAAGGTGCTAAGGAGTCTATCATCTGTCACCAGATGAATGGATAAACAAAATGCGGGATCTCTCTCTCTCTCTCTCTGTCTCTCTGTCTCTCTCTGTCTCTATGTCTCTCTGTCTCTGTCTCTCTCTCTCTGTGTGTGTGTTAGTCTTCAAAAGGAAAGTAAAAGCTGATACATGCTATACCATGAATTAACCTTGAATATATTAGCTATGTGCAGTGCACATGCCATAAGGAAACAAATACAGCATAATTCCACTTACCTAAGCTACATAGAGCTGAGAATAGAAACAGGATACACAGTAAGTTTCCAGAGATGAAAAGTAGGATGAGAAATGTCTGAAATTTTCTTATGTAATACTTAATCTAATTGGGATGTACTCTTTTTTTCCTTTTTTAAAAATTGATTTATATTGAGCTCTACATTTTTCTCTGCTCCCCTCCCTGACTCTCCCCTCCCTTTCAACCCTCTCCCAAGATCCCCATGCTCCCAATTTACTCAGGAGATCCTGTCTTTTTCTACTTCCCATGTAGATTAGATCTATATATGTCTCTCTTAGGGTCCTCATTGTTGTCTAAGTTCTCTGGGATTGTGATTTGTGGGCTGGCTTTCTTTGCTTTATGTTTAAAAACCACTTATGAGTGAGTACATGTGATAATTGTCTTTCTGGGTCTGGGTTACCTCACTCAAAATGATGTTTTCTAGCTCCATCCATTTGCCTGCAAAATTCAAGCTGTCGTTATTTTTTTTCCACTGTGTAGTGCTCCATTGTGTAAATGTACCACATTTTCTCTATCTATTCTTTGGTTGAAAGGAATCTCGGTTGTTTTCATGTTCTAGCTTTTACAAATAATGCTGCTATGAACATAGTTGAGCACATGTCCTTGTGTATGATTGAGCATCTTCTGGGTATATACCCAAAAGGGGTATTGCTGGGTCTTGAGATGATTGTTTCCTAATTTTCTGAGAAATCATCATAATGATTTCCAAAGCAGTTGTACAAGTTTACACTCCCACCAGCAATGAAGGAGCATTCATCTTACCCCACATCCTCTCCAGCATAAGTTGTCACCAGTGCTTTTGATCTGGGCCATTATTATAGGTGTAAGATGGAGTCTCAGAGTTGTTTTGATTTGCATTTCTCTGAAGGCTAAGGATTTTGAGCATTTCCTTAAGAGTCTTTCAGTCCTTTGAGATTCATCTGTTCAGAGTTCTCTGTTTAGGTTTGTACCCCATTTTTAAATTGGGTTATTTATGCTTTAAATGTCAAGTCTCTTGAGTTTTTTGTATATTTTGGAGAATGTCCTTTATCCGATGAGGGGTTGGTGAAGATCTTTTCCCAATCTGTAGGCTGCCCTTTTGTCTTGTTGACCATGTGTTGACCATGTCCTTTTTTACAAAAGCTTCTCAGCTGCAGAAGGTTCCATATATTGATTGTTGTTTTCAGTGTCTGTGCTGCTAGTGCTATATTTAGGAAGCAGTTCCCTGTGCCAGTGTGTTCAAGTGTACTTCCCACTTTCTCTTCTATGGTTCAGTGTGATTAGTTTTATGTTGAGTTCTTTGATCCAATTAGACTTGAGTTTTGTGCATGGCAATATATATGGATCTATTTTCACTTTTCTACATGTTAATATCCAGTTATGCCAGCACCACTTGTTGAATATGCTTTTTTTTTCCCATTTTATATTTTTTTGTTTCTTCATCAAAAATGATGTGTTCGTAGGTGTGTGGACTGATATTTGGGTCTTTGATTCAATTCCATTGATCCTCCTGTCTGTTTTTATTCCAATATCAGTCTGTTTTCGTTACTGTAGCTCTGTAGTAGAGTTTGAAGTCAGGGATTGTGATGCCTCCAGAAGTTCTTTTGTTATACAGAATTGTTTTGACTATTCTGGGTTTTTTGTTTTTCCATATAAAGTTGAGTATTCTTTCAAGGTCTATGAAGAATTTTGCTGGGCATTGCATTGAATCTGTAGATTGCTTTCAGTAAGATTGCCATTTTTACTATCTTAATTCTACCTCTTAAATCAAGAGATCTTTCCATTTTCTGGTGTCTGTAACATGAGGGCCTGCTAGTTGGGGTTTCAGTCCTGTCCAGTTCCCACTGCCGGTAAGCCACAAAGAAAATCACACAGAGAGTCTGCATTAATTATAAACTGATTGGCCCATTAACTCAGGCTTTGTATTAGCTCTTATAACTTATAATAACCCATTATTCTTATCTATGTTAGCCACGTGGCTCAGTACCTTTCTCAGCGGGGCAGGTCACATCTTGCTTCTTCCATGGTCTGGGCAGGACTGGGGAGGAATGGGCTTCCTACTTCCCAGCATTCTCCTGTTCTCATTGTTCCACTTTTACTTCCTGTCTGGTTATCCCATCTATACTTCCTTCCTGGCTAATCAGCATTTATTAAAACATGATTGACAGAATACAGACAATACAGAATACAGGTGTCTTCTTAATTTCTTTCTTCAAAGATTTAAAGTTCTTGTCATATAGGTCTTCCACTTGTTTGGTTAGAGTTACTCTAAGATATTTTATCTTATTTGTGGTTATTATGAAAGGTGATGTCTCTCTGATTTCTTTCTCAGCCCCTTTATCATCTGTATAAAGAAGGACTACTGATTTTTTTTTGAGTTAATCTGGTATCCTGCTACATTATTGAAGGTGTTTATGAGTTGTAGGAGTTCCTTGGTAGAAATTTTGGGGTCACTTAATTATTCTATCATGTCAGCTCCAAATAGTGAGAGTTTAACTTCTTTTCTGATTTTTATACCCTTGATCTCCTTTTGTTGTTTTATTATTGCTTGATCTAGAACTTCAAGAACTATATTGAGGAGATATGGAGAGAGTGGACAACCTTGTCTTATTTCTGAGTTCAATGATATCACTTTAAGTTTCTCTCTATTTAGTTTGATGTTGGCTGTTGGCTTGCTGTGTATTGCCTTTATCATGTTTAGGTATGTTCCTTGTATCCCTGCTCTCTCAAAGACCTTTATCATGAAGAAGTGTTGAATTTTGTCAAAGGCTTCTTCAGCATCTAATGAGATGATCATGTGGTTTTTTTCCTTTCAGTTTGTTTGTATGGTAGATTAAATTGACAAATTTTCATATGTTGAACCATCCCTATAGCTCTGGAATTAAGCCTACTTGGTCATGGTGGATGAGTTTTTTGATGTGTCCTTGAATTCAGTTTGCCAGTATTTTACTGAATATTTTTGCATCAATGTTCATACATGAGATTGGTTTACAATTCTCTTTCTTAGTAATGTTTTTGTGTGATTTGAGTATCAGGGTAACTGTAGCCTCATAGAAAGAGTTTGGCAATACTCCTTCTGTTTCTATTGTGTGGAACAATTTGAAGAGTATTGGTATTAGTTCTCCTTTGAAAATCCTGTAGAATTATGCACTGAAACCATGTGGCCCTGGACTTTACTTGGTTAGGAGACTGTTGATGACCGTTTTTATTTCCTTAGTGGTTATAGTTCTATTTTATTTGTTTATCTGGTCTTGATTTAATTTTAGTAAGTGATATTTATCAAAAAATTGTTCATTTCCTTTAAGTTGTCCAAAATTGTGGAGTATAGGTTTTTGAAATATGACCTGATAATTCTCTGGATTTTCTCCATGTCTGTTGTTATGTCCCCCTTTTCATTTCTGATTGTGTTAATTTGGATATTCTCTCTCTGCCTTTTGGTTAGTTTTGGATAAAGGTTTGTCTATTTTGTTAATTTTCTTAAAGAGCCAACTCTTTGTCTTATTGATTCTTTGTATTGTTTTCTTTGTTTCTATTTTGTTGATTTCAGCTCTCAATTTGATTACAAAACTTTGGTCCATGATAAAGGCCAAATATTTGGGGAAGCCTGGGCATCTAATAAACATAGCATAGCAGTGGCATTATCTACAAAGTTGACTCATGGTCTCATTGTAAAAAGCAAGAGACTAAAAATTTCAGAACATAGAAATTTATAATATGATCTTATCTTGAGGATATATTTAAGACAAAACTTAGAACAATATGAAAAGGATAGGTATTAAAAGCCCACGTTATACATGTGTGTTCTTCCTCCCCACTGCCCCATGCTGTACAACACACTTCATAATGTGAACATCAAGATAAAGATCAGGAGGTTCTTGCAGTGTACATGACCCACAGAAGGTTAGTATGCAGAATATGAAATTCATCCAACCTATCTTTCAGGAAAGCACAAAGACCCTTGTCAAACAGACAATTATATGATTAGGTATTTCCATAAACTGAATGAGCAACAAACAGCCTTTCAGTAGATGGTTATGAAGGAAGAGACCCACAATAGGTCAAGGTATAGAGAACAAAAGACTGAAGAATTTTCAACCCTAACTGAAGCACATGTACTACACCCCTCCTCCGAATACTCAGGAATTGCTGTGGAAAAGGGGCCCAAAAGAGTGTAAGGACCAGAGGTGGTAGATAACTGCAAGGAGTCAGTGTGTCCTGGACACAGCAGTTGTGATAGCATGTGTGACACTTGTGCAAGCCGAAGCCATATCAAATACCAGCATGGAGAAGGAAGCTGAGGATACAATCTCACCCCTAGCTGTGGAGTTAATGGCAATGACACAAAAGTCAGTGAGTAGGGAAGGGAGTGAGTCTGGGAGGAGGTGGGTGCAGTGAATATGATCAAAAAACTATTAAAGAACTAATATTTTTAAAGTGCAAAAATGATCAACCTTGTCAACAATGAAAAATTAAAATAATAACGAGATACATTTCCATAATCCATTTAGTAACAAACAATAAATGGCTAGTTTAGTAACCTCATTCTTCATTGCTTTTAAGAATAAAAGAAAAACAAAAAACGTTCCATCAGTATGATAGGTCTTTCGGCATTGAAGCTCTCCACCTCCTCTGTCCCAGGATTTGACTCTGAAAAGCTAGAGAAACTTTCATGTAAGCACTGGAGCTGTGTCCAGACATGTTCCCTGTCACCTTGTCTGGAAAGGAACGTTATCAGAAGTGATTCAGTGACTTCTTTCTCAGAACATAAAGATTGAATTTGATGCCATGAAATCTTATACAGCAGTTAACAAGAGAACCACCTCGGGGAACAACCACTTTTGCTTTTGCTCATTTCTTCTATTTTATCTGCATTGGTCTATATTTTTAGGAGTGAGTGGGAAAGATTTTCATGCTCAGAACAGAAGGTACCTCATTTTAATCATGGTTTGTCCTACTTACTAATTTCTTGGTCACAGACAGCATGAGCCTGTGATTAAGAATCTAGTGTTGGTAGGTCACCCTCCCTCCCTCCCTCCCTCCCTTCCTCCCTCCCTTCCTCCCTCCCTCCCTCCCTCCCTCCCTCCCTCCTTCTCTCTCTCTCTCTCTCTCTCTCTCTCTCTCTCTCTCACACACACACACACACACACACTTTCTCACTGTGGAGCATTTGTACATTGTGTGGAAATGTGTTGCTGTGATTGGTGTAATAAAAAGCTGAATGGCCAATAGCTAGGAAGAAGTTAGGTTGGACTTCCAGAGACAGAGAAGATTCTGGGAAGAATGGTGGGGTGGCTAGCCAGATGGAGAGGAAATAAGAGGTGTAAGATGAAAGAGAGGTAATGCCATGAGACAGAATATAAATTAATATAAATGGATTAATTTAAGTTATAAGAGCTAGTTGAGTGAGACAAGCCTATGCTAATGGCCAGGCTTTCATAATTAATAAGAAGTTTTCATGTCATTATTTGGGGCTGGCAGCAGAAAAGAAAGTCTGTCTACACTCTCTCTTTCTCTGAGATAAGGTCTCTCTACGTAGGGCCTCAGACTCACAGCGATCCTCCTGCCTCTGCCTCCCAAATGCTGAGTCCTACTCTGGTAGGACTTCCTATTGTAAAGCTTGCTCATCTTGAGCAAGAGGACGATACAGGAAGATAAGTAACGTATTTATTTAATGTAATACATTGATTTAATGTAATCATTAATGATTGCAATCTATGAGCATTTCTTGGTCGCAAGCCTAGTCTTTAATGTCTGATCCATCTCTCCAGCCCAGTTTATGAGCATTTTTTATTTAAAATTTTCATACAATGTATTTTGATTGTATTCTTTCCCCTCACCCAACTCCTCCCAGATTCTCTCCACTCCCCTGCTCACTTAACTTCATGGTCTTTGTCCCTCTGAGAAATCAAAATCCCAAAATCTAATCAACCAATCAATCAAAACAATGACAAAAAACACTGAAATAAAACAAACCATCCCATGGAGTGTGTTTTATATTAGCAAACTGCTCCTGGGCATGTGCCCTGGCCTGGAGTGTGGTTGATATTCCCAGTGACACCCCATTGGAATACATCCTGATCACCATGTCCTCTCCCTCTACCCTTCCCAGCTCCTTCCCACCTCCCCTCCCATCCGGATCTACCCCGTTTCTGTCTCTCATTAGCAAACAGGCAGGTGTCTATGGGATAATAATAAATTATAATAGGATAAAACACAAACTAACACATTGGAATAGGACAAAGCAAACAGAGGGAGAAGATCCCAAGAGAATGAACTAAAATCAGAGACCCACTCTTCACACACTCGGGAATCCCATAAAAATACTAAACTGGGAGCCATAATATATATGCTCAGGATCTGTGTATTAAAAAGAGAGAAGAAATATATGCACATATAATATGTATACATAAAATAAAATAAAGATAAGGTAAAGTTGAAAATATGAAGTGCCTTGATACTACTTTATGAGACAAGGAACCTCCAAAGATGCCACTGAGTTTGTTTCCTTTTGGCCATGTATTGTTGAGAATACAGCTTATTAAGAACCAAGTAGAAACCAAACTAAGGCTTGATCTAGTGTGTCAGGAAAATGTTTGCATCACAACCATCCCCCTTTGGCATCATGGTGTGAGTTTTGTGTCCCTTATAACTTATCTAACATAGCCAGCAGCTGGATAGGCTCAGCAGGCAAATGCCCTACTAGCCACCTACCAACCGTGGTTTAGTTAACCTCAAAACCGTGGAGGCTAAACTAACAAGGATAATAAGGAGTGCAGTATGCTTTAGTTCCTAAGGTTAGGAGTAGAAGGGAAGTTGACTGAGCAAAGACACAAACTAGCCTTGGATACATTAGAAAAATAATATTAAGGTGGGAAAATACTTGAAGGAGAAAATTGGGAAACTGCTAATAACCATGACTTAAAGACTGTTAAAGTTATGGAAAGTTATAGCTGTAAGTTATAAAGGAGGAGGAGGTGAGAAAGACAGAAAAAGGAAGCGAGAGAGAGATGAGAGGGAAAGTGTATGAATTATGCCTGAGAAGAATAGAAATGATCACTCACTGACTTTGTGGAGAAACGTACAGAAAAAAACCCTAAAACATACCCGAGAAATTCACAAAGAAAGCAAAATCATTATGATATGTATCATTATATATATTAGATTAAAACAGGCAATAAGAGTTGAAAATACTAAAAGTGGCAAAATTAAATATATCGTGCAAAAGGGCAAAGTATAAACAGAACATCAGTGCATATAAAATATAAATAAATACATTATTTTTTAAAAATGAAGCTCACAGGACTCATACACAAAATGTCTACATTATTTTATACATAAACTAAACCATATGAAGTTGAGTTTTTAAAAACATAATAACCTCAATATTTGAGAAGATGCTTTGTATGTGGAAGACGAGTTTCCTTGTGATACAGAAGGGAAAAATGAAGGTCAATATTGAAGCTCAAAGGACAGTTTATAATGGAAGAGCTGAAAATTATGTAAGGGGGTGGTTCCATTCCCCGAGACATGGCAACATTTGTATACAGATTCAGAGTTCTGTGAATTGGACAAGGACTTCAAAATTTGCTTCCAAATCTGATATGTTGCCCTAGATTCCCAATCTTTCCCGTCTGTCCTCTTCTTAAGAACTCAGGATCAGGAGCAGAGGATAAATGTGTTTGCATCCAAACCATATGTGAATTCAATCCCTGGGACCCACGTGGTAGAAGGAGAGAATCTACTCCTGGGAGCTGTCCTTTGACCTCCATACCAACAGAGAGGGGGGGGAGGGGGGAGAGGGAGAGTTAGAGGGAGAGGGAGAGTTAGAGGGAGACTGAGAGGGAGAGGGAGAGGGAGAAGGAGAGGGAGGAAAGAAATGCAGTAAATAATTTAAAACTTTCAGGATTGAAAGAATGCCTGCAGGATGGTGGTTTGTGTATCCAGAAAGAGGGTTTAGTGGAGACATAGCTTATTCTTTCTAAGAGAGAGGCAGCAACTGTTCAGTTCCCATTGATTTAAATGAGGCAACTTGGGCCTAGTATGTCCTGATCTTTGGGGTTTATGTATTGAGAATATTGAATAATAATCAGTTATATTTGAACAGTGTATGAGGAATAGGGAACACAGGCCTGTAATTCAGGTCTTGGGAAGTCCATCAGCTGATTTTAATTGCTTCATCAGGGCATGCAGGTCTCTAGGGACAACTCATAAACAACTCTCCCTTTCGTGATTTTTAAAGGGGGTGATGTCCCCAGGACAGAATAGAAGGGCTGGGTGTTAGGGACAATAGCTGATATGGAGGTATAGCAGCTTCCCAGTCTGACTTGGGCTGAGTGAGGAAGAGCAGTGGAGGTGATGGCTCCTCACCCCGAGTTATGAATCTCAGCAACCTCCCCTGCTGAAGAAAGAAACCACTTATTGTCACAAGCTCTCCAGGACAGTCGTTCTCAGTCAAGGTCTCCACCTTACAGAGGAGGCCAGGTCTGAAGTGACAGGTGGCTCTCCCTGGCTCTTAGATGACTGTGCCGTGTGGGTCGCACCTCACCTTTGATGACAACAGTATCAAGAGAGGCGAGTGCGGTAGTTTTCTTCCTTGAAGCTGTGGGTGAGCAATGACTCTGTGGCACTTCAGCACCCACAGACAAAATCAGAAAATAATAGGCCTTGCATTAAGCAGTTATGCAAGGTTCTGTGGTGTCCCTGGCTTGAGTGTAGAAACGTGGAACTCGGGCAGGAAGATATTTTAGCACTAATTGAGTCTTTTCTTTCTCTGTCCTCCCACTCACGTGTACACAGCAGGTTGCACAACACTTTTGCTAACTTTCCAGTAACATAAAAATTAGGAAACTCACTAAACATCTATACAACATTTGGTTTTCTTATCAAGTGTGAAGATTGGCTTAATAGTGTTTTGCCAAACTTAGCTTCTGTGATGCCAAGGCAATAAGATGCAAAATAAGGTACGTACATCATAACTAAGAGACAAAGGCTAGAGGCAAAGTCAGAGCTGTTGGTATATCAAGGAGGACTTCTTAGAGTAGACAAGGATGCAGACATGAGAGAAGACAATGTTTTATGTGAGGAGTCGGTGTGAAAATAGAGTGTGCATTTGTTCATTCATCTTTTGGATGTCAAATAAGCTGACTGCATTCTAGAAAATATTGATTGCTTCTGGCAAGAATGTGATGGAATCCTGAAACTCATGTAAGAAAGATGTTGGGTAGAATGAGATACTGGGTGATTTTAGTATGTGAAGGATGGGCTGAGTAAGCAACAATTAAATCTGTGGAGGAGGAGGCTGTGGTCGAGAATGGGTAGCAGGATGCATTGGTGCCTACTAAACTCCACAGTGAGGAGAGTCTTCTACAAGCTAATAAAAATGGCACACTCAGATAAAAAGAGATAGAGAAATTGTGTGTGTGTGTGTGTGTGTGTGTGTGTGTGTGTGTTGCAGTAATAATCAGAGAAGAAGCTGTCAGTTTGAGAATGTGGGAAGGGAACTTGGGAAGGACTGGGCAGAGGAAAAGAATGGGTGAAAATAATGCAACTATATTTTAATTTAAAATGCATAAAAAATCACAAGGAAACACTCCTGAAGAGACATAAAGGGTGAGAACTCATGCACAAAACACTGATTTATTTAAGAATGACTTTTCCAATAAAGAAAGTTGGGGATGAGTTAGAAGCACCTATGCTCGGTCAGATGATTGACATTTCTGGCTGGGATGTGGCTCCATTTAATTAAATCGGTGATGTATTAGAATGGCATGAAGAAATCGAAAAGGAATTAAATGTGAGTTTTTCTCTCAAGAATTTATTATTTGCAGATATCATTAATACTCTTTTTTTTTTGGTTTTTCGAGACAGGGTTTCCCTGTAGTTTCTAGAGCCTGTCCTGGAACTAGCTCTTGTAGACCAGGCTGGCCTCGAACTCAGAGATCCGCCTACCTCTGCCTCCCGAGTGCTGGGATTAAAGGCGTGCGCCACCACCGCCCGGCTCATTAATACTCTTATACACATATATAGACAGACATGAACACAGATAGTCAACAGTCTTTCTGTTGCAAAATCCAGCTGTATCAAATACGTAAATATAAAAGTAATTTAGTCAAGGGGAAATTTAGTCAAGCATGTTAAGTTTTGAAAAGATAGCTTCAAAGGAGAAACTCTGGAGTGTCACACCCGGGTATAAAGCCACCCCAATTTGTTGAGAGAATGCTAGAACATTTTACAACATAATGTAAAAAGTTAAAGTTTCAGGCTCTGGACGAGCAGGAAGCTTTCAAGAAACCAGAAGCCAGTTTCCTTTCCAGACAGTCTATATTTAGTCTGCTTTCCTTTCACCCGAGTTTTCTTGTATTATGATTTACCTTTGAAAGTCTAAGTTTTGGCTTTGGAAACAGAGGGAAGTTACCGTCTTTCTCAGAGCACAGGACTTTAACTGTGGATAGAGGCCATCAAGCATATGTATTTGTACTTGATTTTAGAATCTAAAAAGATAATTTAAAACACCCACTTCTCATGAAGCATGTCCTCACGCCCTTGTTCTGAAAACAAGACAGACATAGCTCTGTTCCTCACAAGCCCTGGCACACTGGAGCTAAAGGTCATAAATTAATGTCAAGCATGGTAAGTGTTATGTGAGAAGATGAAGTGCCCATATGACCATACAACATGGAGTTTTCAGTTCACACAAAAGTAGGAAAGACTTCTCCCAAGAAGTGAGTACCTTCGTACTACTGACATTCGGGACTGGATAATTCACGTGAATATGGTGGTGAGGCATGTGAGCTGCTATGCACACATGCACCACCCCTGGCCTCGACAAATAGAAGAAACATTTGTGGACATCGGAGAGAATCTTCCCAAATGCATGACTTCATCTCTGATTGAGAAATGCTATTCTAGATGAAGTCGCATGTAGTGTGTACTCAAAGAAAGTGTCAGTGTGGAGGCTGGTGACTAGTTTTCTGGTCAGGTGACCAGCATAGCTGAGATGTACTTCCCTGAGATGAGGCACACAGGAGAAGAAGCATTTCTATAAGGGACAAGGACGAGTTTTGGCTGAATATGCTGAGGTCCAGGGGGCTTCCAAGAGAAAATGACAGGCAAGGAGATTTCAACTAACACCAAGGCTTTGCTATCCTTTGAGGTAAAGAGGCCCCTTATGGTCAATCAGGCTCCAAATTATCAAAACATCATTTGAAATGCAAACAGCAGATAGGGATGGAGACGTAGTTGGGTGTTATCCACACAGGGAGTGTGACTCGAGCCCTGAAGTGGATGACTTTGCCAGGAATGGTTTGTAGCATGACATTAGAAGAGGATCGGCGGCATACAGGTAGAGGAGACCGCAACAGAGGACGCAGAGATGGAAGAAGACATCCAGGAAGGGAGGTGAAAAGGCTGAACAGAAAGGGACAGTGACCCGGCATGTCAAATGCTGTGAGGCTGAGATCTGGAAGAGGGTGATGACAGAAACTGGAGGGGCAGATGATATCTTAAAAATTGTACAGTCTTCCTAATAGGTAATTTCTGTAGACAACTACAGATGAGAAGCAGAGGTAAGACATACGTTAGCAGGGCTATGAATTGTTAATAGTATTGCTTCGGGCACTAGAATTATTTCTTTTTTCCTGCAGAACTTATTGGCCTGGTTTTAGGGATAGAACCTATAAAAAATTCCAGTCTTCAGAATTGGGTGAATCATTCTTTGATATTAATAAGAAAATTATTGAAACAACGGGCAAAGGAATAATAGATTTAGCAGTAGAAGCAGGGCACTCAAGGCCACATAGAACAAAGGCTTCAGGAGATGACGAGTGGAGAGAGGCTGTCATCACTTAGGCACTGGCTTTAGATTCACTGCCAGAGACAGGGAGCAGATGACACAAGCGGCTCAAGAGATGACTTCCAGGTTTCCCTCCAAATGTGAGAGGAGGCACCGATCAGATTTTTGTCTACTCTGAGCTTGCGTTTGCTAAGATTCAGCAGTCAGTGGGCACTGAGGCCCTGTGTTGAGCCTTTGGTGGGTACTTTCCCAGGCCATCTAGTTTTCTAATACAAGAACTTCAGGTTTTCAAGTTGAATCTTATACAACAAGATTTGAAACAAAGTTCAATTTGTACTGTCTAAAATTATCTTAAAGCAAATCATTGCTTTTGTTAGGTTTCTAAGCTTTGATTCACTTATTAAAATATTAGTATCAAGCATAGCTATAATTATGAACAGCTTTTTTGCTAAAACATGGATAGGAATGTTTAAACAGTAAAACTTCATTCCACCATTAGAAGCAATACGTGTTTATTCCCTTTTTGTCACTCTGGAGACAAATATTCTATGACATGTATGTTCTCTAATGGAGGAGAATGCATTAATTATCATTTAACAATATTTGCCGAGTTCTGTTCATTCTCTAGAGACTGCATCTGGAAATGGGACAATAGCAGTAATAAACCACACCCTGTTGCATGGTCGAGCTTCGTGATATAAACAGACAAAGACCACAGGACCCAGAAAGACAAGAGCTTCATGGCCTTTATCATGTGGAAGGTAAAGATGCCAAACTAAATGTAGAGCATTGGTCGCTACAATTTGGGAAGGTGGGTGTATAACATGGGTAAGGGGAGGCTGGGTCTGTGAGTGGATGAGGGGGGCTGGGTTCTGTATGTGTACTTTGTGCTTGTGTTGAATTATCTCATAGGCCCCAGTTATATGTACAATTTCTACATGTCAACAAAAATGAAGCAATTAAAATATATAATAAAAATATTTCAAAATAAATAAAATAAAAAATAAATGAAATAAATAAAATATAATAAAAATATGTGGCACATTCTTAATAACTTTCAGAATATATGGTATCATTCAATCTTTTTTAAAAAATCTTGTCTCATCTTTTCATAATAGCTGAACTGAGACTCACAGAAATGAGTGACGTGAACATGTCTGAACAGGAGGTGCAGCTGGCCATTGGTAGAGTAGATCCCCAGACACCTGGTAAGGACTTGTAAGTAAACCATACCATGCTAAGGTGATGGACTTGCAAAGGCCACCTTTGACATTATACACCTGTAGGTATGCATATAAAAACCTGTAACAATGATACATTTTATATCATCACAAAATCTAATAAATATGTTAGCTTTGATGTATTAATTTATCTACATGTGAATTAGCATTTTATTATATCATTCACGCTTCTCCGTATTTCCCACAACGGCATCAAAGATGGTGTTTAAATGGCTTCCTGGCACCATTGGTCCAGCAGTGACTCAGTAACCTTTCAGTTCAGCAGACTTAACAAAAGACAGATCGACAGCTGGTCACAAGCGGGGCTTCTGGGTTTGTTTCAACAGACCCTATGTTTTGGGGATCCCTTGTTTTGAAGTTGGAAGTGGGGGCGTCTTTTGAAATGCTTTGTAATTCAGTGCCTATACTCCATATGCTACAGAGAGTAAGAGCTGATCTGTAACAAGGTGTAGTGAGGAGTAGCAGGCCGGCCTGCTTTTCGTCCCGCCCGTCTCCCGCACGGCTAGCTTTACACCCGAAATAACAACATACAAACTGTATTCATTTAAATACTGCCTGGCCCATTAGTTTCAGCCTCTTATTAGTTAATTCTCATATTTTGCTTTAACCCATATTTAGTAATGTGTGTAGCACCACAAGGTGGTGTCTTACCGGGAAATATTCAGCATGTCTGACCTGGTGGCTGGCTCCATGGCGACTGTCCCAGAGAGGAGAGGCATGGCGATTGACTAACTTCCCTTCTTCCCAGCATTCTGTTCCGTCTACTCCACCCACCTAAGGGCTGGCCTATCAAATGGGCCAAGGCAGTTTCTTTATTAACCAATGAAATCAACTCAAACAGAAGACCCTCCTACATCAACAAGGCACTTGGGAAATGGATATTGTCTCCTCTTATACAAAGTAGAGACAGTTTCTAGGTAAGCCTGGAAGACAGAGAAGCATTGTTCTGATGGCAGCACCATCTAGATTTCTAGCATGGTGCCATGCTGAATGCCCTATACAAGGACCCGCACCAATGTCTATGCTTCTAATCCCCTCTGCCCTGCCTATGTCCCTTCTCATCTCAGCACCTCTTTTTAAGGCCTGCTGAAGTGTAGACCTTTCTATGACACCTGGAGAACATAAGAAAATAATGATTACTGGTGTATCATGAAGGCAGTAGAGGCCAAAAATGAACGTTGCTTTTCTACTTGAGGTTGCATGCAATAAAGTATTAGGGAGACGTTCTGTAAATGGGGAGTGGGAGCATTGCTGTTTCCTCAGCTGCACAATGCAACTCAGAAATGATGCTTGGTGTTGGGAAGATGATACTGTTCATGGAAGAGAAGAATCTAGAGAAACTGGAGCAGAAATCCAACATGAGCTTAATTAGTGTACATCACTGCTTTGTCTGCCCGGCTTTTTCCAAAGTTCTAGATTCTTCTTAATTGCCCATTCTTAGGCAAAGGTCAAACCATGTGCTTTGTAGAGTTAACTAATCTATTACTGTTCTCATTTCTAGAACTCTTTTTTAAAAATATTTATTTATTATGTATACAATATTCTGTCTGTGTGTATTGCCTGCAGACCAGAAGAGGGCACCAGACCCCATTACAGATGGTTGTGAGCCACCATGTGGTTGCTGGGAATTGAACTCAGGACCTTTGGAAGAGTAGTCAATGCTCTCAACCTCTGAGCCATCTCTCCAGCCCCTAGAACTCTTAATATAACTCAAGCCCTGAGCTTATAGAACATCTTGTGCTATTATATTTAATTATTTCAGTGTGGGATATAGGCAAATTCCTCCCTCTTATTAGTTATACTTATCAGGAGACCAAATGCCAGATAATTATGTTGTGTTGTTATTTTCAGGTTGCCCAGATACTAAATAGAAATTATTTGAATATGCCCTATTTTGCTCTAGATCTTATCCAGCTAGCTGCTGCCTAAGATTCCGTATTTTATATTCATTAGCTTGGGGAACTAGCCAATATTATAACAAATAAATGTATTTCTCTTTGTGTTTGTTTATCAAGGTCTAAATAATTCAAGTGTATGTACAACTTAATAGAAAAAGTGCTTATTTGGACACAGAATTTTATTCAATAAAATTGTTTTTGGTTACTATATTTTATTATTTAGTTTGCAGAGAACATAGCAACTCAATTATATTAGTGGAAATGTATTTCATGTTCAAGAAGTCTAAAGAAGCCACTAGTGTATCTGGGCACACAGCCACCCCTCGCTTTTCACAAATCTTGTTTTTTTTTTGTGAGAAGAAAATTGCATCTCCATGGAAACTGAAACCTCTCAGGATCTTCTCATCCAGGACAGTAGCTAATTGGTCATCAGAGAGCATGGATTCCCCTAGTCACTCCAGAATCAGAGATTCCCAAGTCTCTCTACTGTAATAGAGTAGTTAGAGGTGACTTTTTTTGCATACGGTAGAATATTAACTTATTCTTTGCCTTTTCTTTTTTCTAGTTTTATTTTTATTTATTTTGTTAGTTTTCTTTAAATAAAAATAATTGCATGTGTTTGAGGTTCATAAAAGGATGTTATGGGTTCCATAGAGGAAGTAAGGTCACCAGTATCTGAAGCAAATTAACTCTCTGTCATCTTGTGTTATGTTTTTAATCTCTTTTTGAATTAGAGAAGATCTACTTACTAGCAATTACTTACTGAACACAACTATCTTATTCAATAAAATTTTATTAACTATATATCACTATTTTGTAATTAGATATCTAGACTTGTTCACCTTAGGTATCTAAAATCAGTTCTCTGTGCATCGTAGGCTATGTTTTATTTTCTGTGTTATTTGATTACTGTGTGATCTTTTTCTTGGAAGCCCATTACCATTCACCCCCATGAAGAGACCAATAATAAACCAAAGAAGCAATTCCATCAAAGTCCAACTCAGAGAACCAATGGTTTTGCTGTAGTTAATTACAGAAGTACAGGTGACTCAAAGGGGCTGCATCATCGGAGAGTCTCACTCATGCATGGGTGTCAACTCATGAGAGCTGTACAATGTGCAGACAGATATACTACCGAAGTCTCCTCTTCCTAAGAAATAGTTGTTTCTACAATCTTGGAGTGGGGCTTTGTGAGTCATGTAAGTTTCATGAGCCTCTGAGTGCTGAGAGTTTCTTGCAAGTTTTATAAGTCTGGTGAGCTTCCCCTCTCCCTCCAGCAAGAAACCTTACAATCCAGAGGAAACAACTACACAGCATTAACTTTAAAATCATCTATGAATAATCAAGCTAATGTAATATTTTTCTTTATATTTTATTTCACTTGTTATAATGTCCTTCTACCTTATCATACAATAGGATACAACAAGATCTTTTTCTGAGACTCCCAATCATTACAAATACAGATCACAATATTTTTATCCATTAGATCATTGAGGACACTGGGGTAATTTCCATATCTTGACTATGATGAACTAAAGCACAAAGAGTATGATTGTAGACATCTTAAAAAGTCTCAAAAAAAAACAACAAAAAAGTTGGTAATTTCATTTGCTTTCATAAGCCCAGAATAAAGATCACTAGATTCTCAGCAGTTACATTTTATTTTTATTTGTGTGTATACATGTTTTAAATTAAAATAACTCTTTTAGAATATGTACGAGTGTTTTGTCTGCATGTATATCTGTGCACCATGTGTGTGTCTAGTGCCCATAGAGGACAAAAGAGGGCATCAAACACCCTAGAATTGGAGTCGCAGCTGCCTATGAGCCACTGTGTGGGTGCTGGGAATCAAACACAGGTCATCTGTAAGGGCAGCAAGTGCTCTTAACCACTGAGCCATCTCTCCAGACTCACTTTAGATTTCCTAAGGCATCACCCTATTATTATCCCTAATGTATGTACCAATCTACACTCCCAGTTACAAGGTAGTTGTTATCCTTTTTCCCCTTCCATCAATAACACCTCTTACCTTTTCTTAAACACCCATCCTAGAGAATATAGATAACATCAAAGAGTGGTTTCATTATGTGTTTCTGTTTTATTACTAACAGCAAACATATTTCATATGTTTGTTGGAAAATGTTTAAAGTCTTCTATGGAGTAATGATCTATGTCTATTTTTAATATGGGTTTTCGGTTTTTCTTCTACTGTAAGAGTTGTCATAAATTTGGGACACTACATTCTCATCAGTCACATGGTTTTTATGTATATTTTCCAAGTCTGTAGGCTGTTGTTTAGGTTTGTTGATTATTTCTAGTGCATTTTAGAAGATTTTTTCCTGATGTAGTACCATTTAAAAATACTCATTTACTTACTTTTTAGTCCTGAGCTTTCATATGGTAGCCCAAAACACACTGCCAAAGTCTATGTTCAGGATATTTTCTTCTGTGATTTCCTCCAGGGGTTTTATAGTTGTATTCTTACCCTTAGGACTTTCATTTAATTTAAATTGACTTTTACATATATCATAATATATCAATTCACTCACACACGCACATGTTTACGTATGTGCACATGTATGCATGCGCGCGCGCACACACACATACACACACACACACACACACACACACACACACATACACACCCACTTAGAGAAAGTTTAAGAAATATTGTTTGAGGCTGAGGAGAAGGTTCAGTTGTAAAGAGCATTAACTGCTCTTCCAGAAAACCTGGGTTTGATTCACAGCATCTACGTGGAGGCTTACAACCAGTTGGAACTCCAGTTCCAGAGAATATGTTGCTCCCCTCTTGCCTCCAGGGGCACTGTATATATGTGGTGCACAAATATACATGTTAGCAAAAATCCATATATATGTGTATATATGCATAAAAATACAAAGGATTATCATACATTAGATAAAGCTCAGGAATCACCAAGAGAGATGGGGTGGAGAGATTGTAAAAATCAGAGGACTAGGGCTCCTGATGTAAGATATTGCCTTCTAGACATGACAGGGATGCTGCACCTATGAAACCTCAATGATATAGTTGCCTGAACAAGGCACACATAATGGCAACAATAATTGACATGCCAAGGTAGATGAGGGAAATTTCACAATTTCTTGGGATAACTTTAACCAAGCAAGTGAAAGATTTGCATAACATAAACTTTAAGATATTGAAGGAAGAAATTGAAAAAGACACCAGAAGATGGAAAGATCTCCCATGCTCATGGATCAGTAGAATTAGTATTGTAAAAAAATGGCCATTCATCCAAAAGAAGTCTACAGATTCAATGCAATCCTGATCATAATTCCAACACAATTCTTCATGTACATTAAAAAACAATCTTTAATTTCATATGGTGTCATCTTTGATTTCAAATTGTATTACAGAGCTGTAGTAACAAATACAGCATTGTTTCAGCATACAAAAAGACATATTGATCAATGGAATTGAGTTGATGACCCAGATATAACACACAGCTATGGACACCTGTTTTTTGACAAAGAAGCCAAAAATGTACACTGGAGGAAAGACAGCATCTTTAACAAATGGTTCTGGTCAAACCAGAAACTGTCCAGAAGAATGAAAACAGACCCACATCTATCACCCTGCACAAATCCAGCTCCAAATGGACCAAGGACCTGAATATAAGATCAGACATGTTGAACATGATAGACAAGAAAATGGAAAATAAGTTTGAACTCAACTGACACAGGAAAGAACTATCTGAATAGGACACCAATAGCACAGACATTAAGATCAATAATTAATACTGGGACCTCATGAAGCTGAAATTTTATGTACAGCAAAGGACACCATAATTTAGGCAAAATGACAGCCTACAGGGTAGGAAAAGATCTTTATCAATTATACATCCGTTAGAGGGTTTGTAGCTAGAATATATAAAGAACTAAACAAACCAACAGAAAACCCCTGAACATCAAGAAAACAAATAGCCCAGTTAAAAACAGGCTATGGAACTAAGCAGAGGGCTCTCAAAACATAAAACACAAAGGGCTAAGAAACACTTAGAGAAATGTTCAACATCCTTAGCCATCAGGAAAATGCAAATTGAAGGTTATTTGAGATCTCATCTTATCCCATAAGCTTTAGATAGTCCCTGAAATTGACCGGATGCACCAAGCTAACAGTATATACTGAATGCCTTCAGAAATATCATGGAATATCAGGAAAATGACAAGAAGATCTGCTGTATTAGTTACTTTACACATTATAGGGATAGAATACCTTTTCCAAAGGAACTTAATGAAAGAAAGACCTATTTGTTTTATAGTTTGAGAGTAGAGACCATTGTATACCAAAGCACTAGGAACTGGAAGCAGCTGGTCTGTGAGTAGCAGGTACAGAGGAATGCCAGTTGCCAGGTTACTCTCTTCCTTTTATTCAATCTGACAAGTGGGCAGGCTTTTTTTTTTTACCTAGAGTTTATCTAATATAAAAAGTACCTAATAGATAATATCAGAGGCTAACTTAATCTGAGAATCCCTCAAGGGCTTTTACAGATGCTTTTCTTCTGTGTGATTCTAGACCCAGTAAAGTTGACAACTAGTACTAGCTATCACATCCACTCTTCTTACTTTTCTTCAAAATCACATAATAAATCATACATATATCTTAATATAAAAGTATAAGTTTTATGGGGTGGAAATAAAGAAAACTCTTCCAATTATTCATAGATGATGTGACTTTTGAAGTAGAAGGATCACAGGAACCTAAACAGAGAAGAGGCTAGAGAGTAACAAAGGAGGATACAATAAACAAACACAGAAACTGTATTTCTACAGATTTACTCCGGAAAAACAGAAGCAGGGGAGAAGAGCAGTACTATCTTATAAAAGGAGACTGTGCTTCAGTTTCCCAGCCACCCAGATCTGAATAATCACACAGAAACTATATTAATTATAACACTGTTTGGCTAATGGCTCAGGTATATTCCTAGCTAACTCTTATAACTTATATTAACCCATTTCTATCATTTTATATTTTACCATGAGGCTCATGGTTTGTTACCATATATGTTGCTTCTTGGGCAGCTACATGGCGTCTCTCTGACTCCATCTTGTTTCCTTCTCTATCTCTGCTTGGATTTCCTGCCTTGCTATATTCTGCCCTGTCATAGGCCAAAGTAGCTTCTCTATTAACCATGGTAATAAAACATTCACAGTAAACAGAGGGGAATCCCACTTCACCATGTGTTGTATTTTAAAATTCATCCATGTATGAATCTAACAAAATATGTCTAGAATCTGTTTGCTAAACTATAAAATACTAAATATTTGGAATAATCAAAGACCTAAATATAATCAATAGAGGGTGGCATTTTGTTCAATGATCAAAAGATGCAGAGTGACAAAGATTTAAATTCTCTAAAAATTAATCCATTCACTTATTTTAATATATCCCAGAGTTTTTATTTAGCTATACAAAAATGAATAGAATTTACATGGGAAAGGGAAGGAATTGTAACAGTTGAAATCACTTCTGAAGAAGGCAGTGGCTAACTAGTTAACTTTAAGACTTACCATAAAGCTATGGTTAAAAAAAAAAAGCAGTATTGGAAAAGTAATGGATGCATGGGTTGACAGAACAAAAAGATTCCAGAAGCAGAACCATTTTAATGGTCAACTAATTTTTAAAAAAACAAAACTGAAAAAAAAAAACCTCATGAAATTGTCAGGCAAATGGATGGAACTAGAAAAAAATATTCTGACCAGACCCAGAAAGACAAGCATGGTATATATTCATTCATAGGTGGTTATTAGGAGTAAAATATAACCAACCTACGATCCACAGTCCCAGAGAGGCTAAATAGCAAGGATGGCCCAAAGGGATGCATGGATTTCCCAGTGGACATAGAAAAGATCTCCCTGGGAAACTGGAAATGGAGGTTGGGGTGATGAAAAGACGGGAAATGGAGGAAGGGGGTTGGGCAGACTGGGTGCAGTAGGTGGGTTGGATGCAGGACAGACGGGGAGAGTCCAAAAGAGACATCTTGAGGGGGCCATTTTGGGGTTAGGGAGAAACCTGGTGTCAAGGAAACCCCCAGGAACCCACAAAGATGATGCCAACTAAGACTCCTAGCAATGGTGGAGAGGATGCCTGAACTGGCCATCTACTCTAAGCAGATTGGTGACTTCCCTAATTGCCAACAGAATTACTCTATCAAGTAGCTGATGGAAGCAGAGGAAAAGATTCATAGGATAAGCATTGTGCTGAGCTCTGAGAGACTTGAGGAAGAAAAAGGAGAAGGGATTGTACCAGCCAAGGGGGTCACGATGAGGGAACCCACAAAGACAGTTGACCTGAGCTCACAGGAACTTATGGACACTGGACTAACAGTCAGGGAGCCTGCATTGGACTGACCTAGGCCCTCTGCATGTGTGTGACAATTGTGTAGCTTTGTCTCTTAGTAAGGCTTCTAACAGTGAGAGTGGGACCGCTCCCTGGTGCTTAGCTGGCTTTTGGCAGGCAAATGAATGGAACTAGAAAAAATCATTCTGAATGTGGAATGTTCCCCATGATAGACTTCCTATCCGTTAATCCACATAGGGGGAGGAGCTAGGTCCTGCCTCAATTTAATGTGCCGTGCTTTGTGCAAGCCCATGGGAGGCCTGTCCCTTTCTGAATGGAGAGAGATAAAGAGTAGATGGGGAGGGGGTAGATGGGAAAAGGGAGCGGATGGGAGGAGAGGAGGGACGGAAAACTGGTTGGTATGTAAAATAAATGAAAAAATGTTATTTAAAGAAAAAAGTGTATTTGTTCATTATCCAAGAATGTGTACTATTTTAGTGATTTATTTGGCTATTCATTTCTAGTTTTATCCCTCTATTTTCTGAAAAAATATAAAGACTTATTCTGATTCTTTTATAGAGGACTCATTTGTGACCTAGAATGTGATTAATTATAGTAAAGTTTTAATGGGCCGGTGAGAAAAACTGTGTATTCTTTATATATTAGAGGAGTATTTTGTAGATAGCTATTAATTCTAATTATCTATGATACAGTTTATCTCTGAAATGTCTTTGTTCATTATTAGTTTGGAAGACTTATTTAATATGGAGTATTGAAGTCTTCCATTGTTAAAGTTTCTGGATTTATCTGACATTTTATGTAGTTCAGTGTTTGTTTTATGAAACTAAAAGCTCCTATATAATGTAAATAAGTATTAATAATTGTCATATTTTTATGAATTACTCCTTTATTAATATTCAGGGGATTCTCTAATCTCTGACTAGTATTCATTTAAAAACTTTATCATTTTGAAGTTAAGACATTCTTAAAATATATAGGTTGGTTTAATTTAGCAGTCTCTAAACATAAAATGGCTCTCAGCAGTTATTTTTATGAACATTAGCATTTTAAAAAATTCAGAGTCACCAAAGTACTATACAGGATCCAGACATCCTATGTATTTTATTTTTTTTGTATTACTTTATTCTTTCTTTAATGACTTCATTATTTTAAACTAGTTATTTTTTCTATGACTGTTTATACCCATTTTACTTTCTTTCTTTAGCATCTAAGCACATTTTTAAACACATTATATTTGCATAGAGGGTTTTCTCAGTCTGGACATGACTTACTAAGCACCTGCACTTTCAGCATTGTGTGCCACCTTAAACTGCTAAGTGGCTACTATGCAACTCTGAGGGCTGGGAGCCATATTTAACACCCTGGGAATTTGATGAGTCTGAGCATCAGGCATTTTTTTTAACCTAGTGGTTAAAAAAGCCACGCCTCTGTATGCTACAAACACTTTTACTTGGAGGGAGGAGTGAGGATTAAGAAAGGAATAGACAAGAGACAACAGATAGAATCAGGAGGGCAACCAGTGAATACTGTGATCTGCCCTAAGTTTATTGCTCAAAGTTCTTCTATACCCAAATTCAAAAGTGGGGGAAGGCAAAAGACTTCTTTACCATAATACAAAGAACAAACAAATGTATTTACCTTCTCACATCTCAAAACACTAAGTAACCACACCCTAGGTCAAAGCATCCTTTTGTCTAGGCAAGACATCCTGTAACCACACCTTGGACCTAACACCTTGTTATATAACCTTGAAGGAACAAGAATAGGTCTGAACTCTCTGACCTTTAGTCAGTGTGGAACAGATTTACTTCAGCCCAGCCTCAGACTCACAGAGATCCACCTGTCTCTGCCTCCCAAGTGCTAGGATTAAAGGTATGTGCCATCACCGCCCAGCTCAGTTTCCTCTTTTTAATTTAATTATTAATGCCTGAAATTCTGTCACAGAACAGACGGCTGTGCCTGTCTTAGGTTGTCTTCTTCAGCCTTCCAGACTTACCTGACATCGGTACACACGTTCTGTCACGCATGTCCTACTTTAGATTGACTGGAGGCAAAAAGATCTTACCTATCTTTGACTACCAGCCTCTGCTTATAAAGGGTTAGGGGCACCTCTGACACCATGTACCTCTGAGCCAACTCTCTATCGAGAGCTACGAGCAACTTGATAATCATAGGCAAGCAGATAATGCCTAGCAATACACATGCTCCTATGGCTACAATACTTCCTAATAAAAGATGACTAAGATGGAATGGCCTGTTTTTAAATTGTCCCAGAATGTCTTTAGCAGTTTTAGCCACATCAAAATTCAAATTTGTCTTATTAAATGTGTCAAATCTAAGGACTCATTAGCATCATGCCAAATTCCTCTCATATGAGCTCTTTTTCCAACCAGTAACATTTTCATAGTGAACAGAAGTGGTTACAAACATTAACAGGTCAATACCATAATTCTAGTATGGACAATAACTATAAAAACAAAACTGGTGAAACTGAAATTCTTATAACTTGGTTCTAACCAAAGGAAATATTTTTTTGTGGTGGGTGAGATATGAGTCTTTTTCCTCCTGACGTCCCATTGCATTGCTGCCATCAACTTCCAAAGATATGTTTGAACTTCTTCAGTCCCCAAGTACTGATTATCAGCAGCAATAACCTTTGTTCCATTCCTCCTCATATGCTGAAGAGGGGTTTTTGTCACATATCACCTCCATAATAGTGTTCGATTACTTCAAGGAGTCTCTTTCCCACAGAGGGAAAATTTCTGAGGTCTCAATTCTCCTCTATTTCAACAGCAGATGAAACTACTCTGACAAAGTTAATCTCTGTGTCCCAAGATATACTGTAGATACACAACCAAATGTTCAGTCAGCGTTCCTTGCCTGGATCCGGAGTAATAAAACTCACAGAGGTCTGGGTGGTCTTTGTAGCAGTTCTGCCAAGAAACTGGGACTCAACAACTGTCACTATATTCTCCTTCCTTTCTCAGACTGCAGAATGATGACATCAGAGTGTCAGGAATATAGGTTCAGCAATCTCCAACTCTTCTGAGTGATCACCAGCAGCCACGATATCATTCAAGTTGATACTCCTCTGTTTCACACACCACACCAAGCATTCAGTGAGGCATTGAACTTCATTTTTTTCCTATGGAAATAAAAAACAAAGATGCCCTTAACCCCATATTGAAACAGGGCCAGGTGCATCTTTCTATTTGACTTTAGCAAAAGCTGGTCTGGTGCCATCATGACAAAATCTATCCATGGTAGATTGCTCACAGGTATCAACACTGGAAAAATTTAGAATAAAAAGGGCATGATTTAATACATTATGTGGTAACTGGGGCATAATTCCTCCAATTTATTTTTGAAGTTATATTTTCAAGGAGCCATGAGCACACTCCACAATTCCTTGTGCTTGAGGACTGATTATAAGGAATGCTTGATATTCCACTGGGAACAAAATTGCTGAAATACTTTAATAATATATCTGATACATTATCAAGTTTTATAATTTTAGGTATTTTCAATATGAAAAACACTTTAAGCAATGACTTATTACATGCTTAGTCGCTTTTCCAGTTTGTGCAGTGGTCATCAAGAACCCTGAAGATGTATTGACTGCAACATGCACATATTTTAATTTGCTAAATTCTGCAACGTGAGTAACATCCATTTTCTATAAATGATTAAGAAGCAGGCCTTGAGGATTTACCCCTAAGGTAGGCAAAGGTAAATACTGTGGGCATGTATCATATTGCTTAACAATCTGATGAGTAATTTCTTTTGTTAAACCAAATTGTTTCCTTAAGCTTTATTGTTTTGATGATGTAAAGCATGTGATTGCTGAGCAAGCTCAACTTGAGATAAGGCAATCATTTGAGTAAATTTATCAGCTAAAGCATTACCTTCAGCCAATGGGCCAGAAAGATTTGAATGTGCTCTAATATGACCCACAAAACATGACAAATTTCTTTGATGAATGGCATCTTGAATTTGCCAGAACAATATTCTAATTTTACTATTACTAGTTCCAATGCAGGGGGCAGTTTTACTGACTTGAAGAGCTCTAAAAATATAATGAGTGTCAGCAAACAATGGAATTATTTACAAAAACCTGGAAAACCATAGCTACAGCTCACAATTATCTGAGCTGTCTGAGCTGAAGTTGGGTCTGTTTGTACCACATTATCTTTACCATTAACAACATGAGCATCTCTCCCATTGAAAGAGGAAGAACCAAATCTGTAAAAATTAACATAGCATCTTTTAAAGGATTTTTCATTATAATTTTAGGAAATATACAGGAATGCACTTGTGCAAATTACAAAAATCAATCAGTTGGAAAACGGTTATCAATTTAGCCCAAAAACTGAGTAAGAATAATTGCCCAAGAATCATTGTTTTGAAATAACCAATCAACCTACTGTCTAGTATATAAAAAAATTGATCACATTAGGTTCTCTACCAAAATATCACCGGAAATCTATCTGGCTTTTCTGTACCAAACAAGCTACTGCTTCATAAAAAGGGTTTAACACTCTGGCTGGGGAAACAGGTAGAAGCAAAAATAATAATGGTCCCTTTTGCCATAGTACAGTCGTTGAAGTATGTCGTGTAGGAAGCACGTAGCTTTCCCATGGTTTTGCATAATCAACACAGCATTCTTGCTGAGGCTGTATTGCATATTTCACCTGAGCCAGTACTTGTCTTCCAGCATCTGTAAAATGTCTATGGGAACTAGGATCACTACTCCCCTTAAGAACCTCATTGAGGGTTCAAAATTTCCCATAGACAATTTTAAATAGGGCTGTAGCCATTGAATATCTCCCAATAATTTCTGAAAGTCTTTCACAGTTTGCAAGCTATCTCTCCTAGTTTCCAATTTCTGAGGCTTAATTTCTTTAGGATACAACGTATGCCCCAAATACTGGAAAGGAAATGCTCAGTCTGTTCTCCAAAAGATGGAAATTTATTCCAGGCCTTCTTGGCAGCTGCACTAACTTGGGCATACGCTGACTGCCACATTAAAATTCAACTGCTGATCTGTTTTCTCTATAGATTTGTGGCCGAGGCCAAGCAGAGCGGAGCGTCAGCTGCAGTCTCCATGTCTCAGATGTCGCCCAGGGACCTGCTGTGGTGGCAGCAGATCCGGGAGGTCTCAGGGGTCCTGTCAGAGGCCAGCAGTGGTGGCAGCTGGCAAACTTAGCTGCAGCACGGGCACGGGTGGCCGCCATTGCAGTGGCTCTGATATTGCGTTGCCCTCAAGCTTGGCTGCCTGGAAGCTTGGGCGTTTGAGGCTACACCACTTTCATTTCCCCAAACTCCTGATCAGACCAGCAAGGTTGTGCTGACTTCACTTCCCTGAGCCCAGAAGGAATTCGAAAATGGCGGCAGCTATGCCACCAGTGTGGGGGAGGGAGATTGAAAATGTCTACAAACTCTAATTTTTTTTTCCTTTTGCTTCTGCTCTACCTGAGCTCCTCTGGTTTTTAAAATATCTCTAAGCAAATGTGCAAACAGCTGACTACTATTTCCCTGCCCTATATTCACAAATTTAATTGCAATATTACTCCCAAGTTACTCACCACACCTTGACTTTACTTTTTTTCTGAGTGTTAGTGTCGCTCTGCTGGCACACAAAATACCAATTAAAACAGATTAAACCAAATTAAAATGCCCCTGTTTTATTAAGTGTAGAGCTCTCGGGTGACTGAGAGCATGGCAAGGGAGACAAAAAAGCTAGGATCATGTGCAAACCCAGGACCACATGCTTCTCCTCTGAGAGTCCACTTAAATACCCTGTGGGAGTGGTCCTGACCATCACCCGTGGAGGGCTCAGGACCTGGCATGCTGGGATTTGGAGTCCAGAGCAATGTAACTCCCAGGCCAGCTGGGGCTGGGATGGATGCCAGGGTCTGGGGTGGATACCAGGGGCTGGAGTGATGCTCTCAACTTAACAATGAGTGCTCACTTTTTACTTACACCTATGATATCCATTCAGGAGGTGTCTGCCATGTTATTCTTCCATATCCAAGTTCCATATCCAAGGCGCCATTTTTTTTTCCGAGTCCTGCCCAGCTTCTTTGTCTGTACTTGGAGGAAGGGGTGAGGATTAAGAAAGAAATAGACAAGAGACAATGGATAGAATCAGGAGGGCATCCACTGAATACTGTGATCTGCTTTAAGTTTGTTACTCAAAGTTCTTCTATACCCAAATCAGAAGGGGGGGGAGGAGGCAAAAGACTTCTTTACCATAATACAAAGAACAAACAAATGTAATTACCTCCGCACATCTCAAAATAACAAAAAGTAACAACACCCTAGGTCAAAGCATCCTTTTGTCTAGGCAAGACATCCTGTAACCACACCTCAGGTCAAACATCTTGTCTTATAACCTTGAAGGAACAAGACAGGTCTGAACTGTGACGTTTAGTCAAGATGGAACAGATTCACTTTGTGGGCCCCACAGTCACGTGACATTACTTCTCTTCCACCTTGCACCTTCTGTTTTTTCCCCATGTCTGGCTGGTGACTCTGCCTTTCTTCTTCTTAGAGTCCTCTCTCTGCCCAGAAGACCCACCTGAACTCTTCCTGCCTAGCTATTGGCCATTCTTTTTTAAACCAATCAGAAGGCACCTTGGCAAAGACACAGCTTCACAGTGTAAACAAATATTCCAAAACAGAAATCTGGTATCATTCTAATGTATTTATCTTTGTATGTGAGTAGTCATTTTCCCTTACAGAGTTCAGCTTTGCTCTTTATTTTGTAGTTTTGAAATCCTGACTGCAATCATCATGCAGAGATCCTTCTTTATGAGGTCCTTCGTGTATAGTTGGGGTTCTAAATGCCTCTTGTGTTTGGATGCCCACTGCTTATTCTAGGTTCGGAGAATTTTCTTCTATAATTTCATTGTATATCTGTATCATTATTCTTAATCTCAGCTCCTTCTTCTGTTTTATAGGTTCTGAGGATTCATTTCTTGAATCTATCTCAGAGTTCTTGGAAGTTTGGATTAATTGTTCATTAATTTTTAAATACTTGTTTAAATGTGTTATTGCCTTGATCTTAACCATAGTTTCTGAAATTTCTTCTATTTGGCCTTGCATGTTTATGATGCTTTCCACTCTGTTGGGAAGTATATGCCCTCCACTTTTAAAAAAAAATATCTTTTTCTACTGTATTTGTTCATTTTATTTTGCATTTGTCCTCTTAATAAGCTGTCTTCTCTTAGACATTGGCTTTCTTGGCATTACTCAGAGGGGAAGATGACTACAGAGCAGGTATAATGATTTATCTGCAGTCACAGTGTCAACCTGCAGAAGACGACTCTCATTCATGGTCCTCACTTGTGTCCCTGATAAGTTTCAGAGACAGAGGCACTAGGGTACTAACTGGGAAAACGTTGTTGATACATTTTTTCCTAACATAATATTTTTCTTAACTATTTGGGAATTTCCTATAGTGCACCTGATCACACTTCCCATTTCTCTCTCTCTCTCTCTCTCTCTCTCTCTCTCTCTCTCTCTCTCTCTCTCTCTCTCTCTCTCTCTCTCTCTCTCTCTCCTCCTCCTCCTCCTCCTCTTCCTCCTCCTCCTCCTCCTCTTCTTTCTTCAAAGCTAGGGACATCAGTGATTAGGAATTGAAATCAAGAGGAAATGAGAAAAGGGAAAAGTACAAAGGAGAAGAAAATTATATGGGTTAAAGTGATGAGAAATAGTAGAGAGAATATTATAAGCATGCAAGAAAAATATTAAGAGTCTAAAAGCCTATTCAGGATAGACATAAACTAAAATAAGGTAACTGAAAAATTAAAGTATAAAAGAATAATTAAGATCAAAACAAAAAATAAAAAAATGAAATGAAACAAAGATACTTTGTCAGAAGTCACTATTTCTTTCCTTCTTCTCAGCTATCTGCTATAGCAGTGGTTGGCCAACCTGGTATTCTTAGAAATCAGGAAAACAACCAATTGAAAAATGGAGTACAGATCTAAACAGAGAATCTTCAAAAGAGGAAACTCAAATGGCTGAGAAACACTTAAAGAAATGTTCAATATCCTTAGACATGAGGGAAATGCAAATCAAAGCTACTTTGAGATTTCATCTTATACTCATAAGAATGACTAGGATCAATAAAAATGAATGACAGTTCATGCTGGTGAAGACGTAGAGTAAAAGAAACACTCATTTATTGCTGTTGGGTGTGCAAACTTGTACAGCTACTGTGGAAATCAGTGTGGTAGTTTCTCAAGAAGATGGGAACTGATCTAATTCGAGATCTAACTGTACTAGTCTTGGGGATATACCCAAAGAATGCTTCATGCTACCACAGAGACACTTGCTCAGCCATGTTCATTTCTGCTTTATTCACAATAGCCAGAAACTGAAAACAACCTAGATGTCTCTCAAGAGAAGAATGAATAAAGAAATGCAGTATGTTTACACAATGACATATTATTCAGTCATTAAAAACTTGAAATAATGAAAACTGAATGTAAATGGATGGAACTAGAAAAAAAATTTCCAAGTAAGGTATCCCAGGTCCAAAAGGGCAAATATGATATATATTTGTTTATGTGTGAATGTTAACTATTAAGTCAATGATAACCAAACTACAATCCATACAACTACTGTGATAGATATAAAGTAAGGAACCAGGGGTGATTGATAGACTTCACTAGTAAGTGGGGATAAAATAGCTAATTATGGATGTACAGGACAGTCAGAATGAGAAGATCAAGTGTGATGGTGAGGGAGAGGTGGACAAAGGAGAGAATACATAGAGTGACAGCTAAAATGCAGGGCCATTTGAGGGGTAGTATGGAAACCTAATACAGTAGAAGGTTCCTAACATATGTATGTATACAAACGCAATGTAAAGGTAATTGCCAA
The DNA here is from genome assembly GCF_903992535.2 of Arvicola amphibius. Lineage (NCBI taxonomy): Eukaryota > Metazoa > Chordata > Mammalia > Rodentia > Cricetidae > Arvicola > Arvicola amphibius. The sequence goes on from NW_024582334.1 coordinate 86,804, forward strand.
ATAGTGGGGGAGACAGAGACCCAACTGGCCATCTCTTATCATCAAATGATGCTCCCAGTACCAGGAATGGGTTGCATCTAGTTGAATCGTTGGCAAAGGGGGTGCTGTGGGAATCCCCAAACAAGCAAAGCTTTTACCAAGATTATAGGTTGCTTTCCTCAGACTGATGACAAGCCCTATTGCTGAAGACAACACCTACACAGCTCACTGAACATGGAGAAGTAAAGTTGGTTCCTACAATGAGCCTTCACCCCCTACATTCTAGTGTCTTTGGTACAGAAAGGTATTCTCTGCATGTTACAAAGGAGTATCATAAACACCAACCCAACTACTAACACTTTGGTTTATAATGGTGTCCTGCTTGCAAGATATGCCAGCATAATGGTGGCACAAATCTTATGGGAATAACCAACCAATATCTGATTTGACTTGTGACTCTCTTCACAAGCTGAAACCCACACCCAATGATGCTCAGATGACTAAAAACCTGAGACTAGGATAAAACCAAATACTAGCAAAAGAATGCAAAAGAATGACTTCTAAAAACATTCTGCTATGCTACTAGATCAACACCTTTGCCAGTCATCATCAGATAAGCTCCCTCCTGCAGCAGATGGAAGCAAATACAAAGACTCACAGCCAGACAATATGCAGAGAGTAAGAGACCTTGGAACACTCAGCCCTAAATGGGATGTCTCCATCAAATTCCTCTCCTCAGGGATCAGGGAACCTTGAATAAGAAGATGAGAAATATTTCTAAGAGCAAGAGGGGATGGAGGACACCAAATTAACAAAGCCTTGCACATCAATAGGATCAATGCAAATAGTCACTCACAGAGACTCATGGGTACCATCCACAGGGCCTGCAGGGGTCTGCACCAGATGAGGCCTAGAATTGAAAGACTTGAACATATGTCTTCAACCCTAACCCAGGGAACTTGCAATTTAAATTTAGTTTTCTCCAAGGGAGTCTCACTGGAAAACAAACCACTCCTTTTCTAAATTTTATTTATTTATTTTTTTTTGAATTTTATTTTACATTCCAACTATAGTTCTCCCTCCCACTCCTCCTCCCACTCCCACTACCTACCTCACAGCCCCCTCTCCATTCACTGCTCCTAGTGGGTGTGGGCTTCCATTGGGGAGTCAACTGACTCTGGCACATTAAGTTGGAGCAAGACCAAGGTCCTCCCCTCCTGCATCAAGACTGACCATGGCATCCTACCATATAGAATAGACTTCAAAATGCCAGTTCTTGCACCAGGGATAGGTCCTGGTTCCACTGCCAGGGGTCCCACAAACAGACCCGACTGCAAAACTGTCACCCACACGCAGAGGTCTATGTTCCTCCCAGGTAGGTGCAGCACCTGTGCTAATTCCACCAATGTCATGTGAGTAAATATGAATCTAGTGTTTCCGATCAATTGGACGCTTGGTCATTCAAGGGTTTGCTGGACCACAGTCTTGTCTCTCTTTGTCCATTATCTGGCCACATAGCAAACATTTTTTTCCCGCTACACATCCCTCGCCACGGCACACTGCCTAGCCACAGGTGCCGAAGGAATAGGTGCATGAACCAAAACAAATGTTTCTTTTTAATTTATTATTTGAGGGTTGTGTTACAGTAAAATAGAGTAGGCTAGACAAATAGAAAGTCAAACACTGCATCTTAACAAAGATCAATTGGGACAACATATGCAGAATTCTGATGATGTTATTACATAAATAGTATGCTCTATACAACTTTAGCTATTAACTTTCATGGATAAGTTCATTAAAGCAGCTCCCTGTCCTTCCAGAAAGAAAGAAATTTGAATGAAATTTATGACCTGGCAATGATGAAGCATGCATGGGCAGCCTGTATATGGCGGTTCTGTTGAACTTGTCCATATTGAGTTTCATGACCTAAGTTGATGAAGACGTCTGACCAGGTCTCTTCCTCAAGAGAGCACCAGATCTCATTACAGATAATTGTGAGCTGCCATGTGGTTGCTGGAAATTAAACTCAGGACCTTTGGAAGAGCAAGTAGTGTTAACCAATGAGCCATCTCTCCAGCCCCCAGAAAGTAAGACTCTTTCATAATTTCATACACTTTGTAGGATTTACATTAAATGTTTGTAAAGTGAGACCTGGTAATGCTGTGGGATAATCCTTTTGTACCCTGTAAAGATTTGTCACTTGAATCGGTTTAATAAAATGCTGATTGGCTGGTAGCTAGGCAGAAAGTATAGGCAGGACAACCAAACTAAGGATGCTGAGAAGAAGGAAGGGTGAGTCAGAGGAGTCGCCAGTCAGCTGGAGAGTAAATAAGACATGCTGGAGAGATAAATGCCACAAGTCTTGAGGCAGCACATAGATTAATAGAAATGGGTTAATTTAAGTTATAAGAACTAGGTAATAATAAGCCTGACCTATAGGCCAAGCATTTATGATTAACATTAAGACTCTGAGTGGTTATTTGGGAGCAGGCAGTGAGGACAGGAAAACTCCACCTGCATAGTAAGATGATTCTCTTTTAGTATTTTATTTTCCTTAATCTCTGTAAGCTCTTGAAATAAACTTTTGTACTTAGCACTTTGATTACAGCTTTGACAGGTTTGAACTCTTCTGAAATCACAGACTGCAATTTTACATTTGTTCTAGACTAAAGAAGACACTGAATTAACATTTACATTAGAGCAATCCCACTGAATATCTACCACACACCAGTAGTACACACAGTAGTACAAACTATATGGGGGTGGAAGCATTAATGTCATACTGATGGAGAAACCAGAGCTCAAACATGCCAATATATTTCTAATACAATAAAGGTAGTGATGGCACAGTCATTTTCTCTATATTGTATTTTAATTCTCCCAGTGGATGATTTCAATTTTTTGTCTTTTATTTTTCCATGATTTATAGGTCATTGTCTATTGCTCAATAAATAGCTTTTAGTAAATTGATAAATTCTTGCATGCTGTTCTTAGACTACTTGTTGATAAAACTGATATAAAATAAGTAGTATTTACAAATTAAATCTTATCTATGTGGGAATTAGGAAATAAATGCTTCCTTATATCAATGATTGGACATGAACACCAATAAAGGAACATTATATGGAGTGGTGGAAGACTTAATTCAGAATGGCAGTACCTTTCACAAAGTTCCTACTTCCAACTGGGATGCCGCACAGATTTATACCATACTGTATACAAAAGCAGAGCATATGAGTTCATCTCTGTCTGTCTAGTGGGCGGTGACTTTGCTCATATCTCCTCATATTTCAGGGCCCATTTCTAGCTTCATGCATATTTAGATTAAGCAAAGACATAATGAACAGATTGTTCTCTAGATCAGGCATAGATTTAGATATGATGCTAGTTGCCTACTTAAGGGCCAGGCAAATGATTAGGGCAGAGCTGAGTAAAAGGTGACCTCCACACCTCATCAGCTGCACAGAGAGGTTAATCATGTGACTTTGAGTCATCGAAAAAGAGGGAATACTTTCCACTCAATAAAGAAGAGAAAAATGTGTATAAAAGTACAATCCAGAGGAAAAGATGGGGAAAGAATACAAAGAGATGAAATAATTGTAAAAAAAAAAAAAAGAGATTCCTGTGTTAGGGGATGGTGTGTAGATCTAAAACCATTGGACTAACATGTGAAAACAGGGGCTACTTGAATTCTACAACTGTAAATCATAACATGGGCTTAAACAATGGCTTCATGTCAAAGTGCCAGGATTCATACCAACCTTTCAAAATCTCCCTAACTTTTCAGTTGAATAAATCGTCTTTGAGCCTTATACTTATTTAATATTTGAATCTATCTTGCATAAATAATTTGCAACAGCGCTGTGGCAATTAGAGCATTAGCTTGTTTATATTCCCTATTTGTCTACAAAGACAAATACTGTGTGTGAGATGTTAATATCTTGGTTTTTGTGACCTCGACAGCCCACAGTTAATTACAATAATAAAAAGTCTAGGTATTACTTCCTTAGCTGTGTCTGTTTTAATTATTAGTAGGCTGAATTTTATATACTAACTTTTCTGCAATTTGCCTCAGGTGTGGAAGATGTAAATCTAGCCTGATTTCTTCTAAGGTTAAATAACCCAGTTATTATCTAAGAACCTTTTCATATTTAGAAGCTGACAGAGCTAACTTAGCAATTCTCATAGAATAAAAAAGTTTATTATGGTGTCTGATGTTTCATTTGACTTGTAAAGAACATAGTGACCTAAAATTATATTGAAGGGAACATCCTACAACCAAGCAATGATAAGAGGTCATTTGTAGGTTTGTACACACACAGCTGTTGTCTTCTACAAGCAAAGCTTTGTGAGGAGCAGATGCTATTTCTGGAGGAAATTTGGGACTCCTTGGGCCTTTTCACCAAAGGCCATTAATTCATCCTCAGAGATGGTGGGTCCTCGGAGTCAATGAAATATCCACAAAGGTAACGATCCGGCACTGTGCTATCTGTCTTCTTCATCTTTGATGGCCCAGATGACTGCCATTTGTTCTTTGTTAAACTGTCTAAAAGTTTTACACTTTAATACATTTGTCTGAGTCCTTCCATGAATGTGTGCGCACTAAGTGCAAGCAGTCCCTGTAGAGGCCAGGAGAGAGTAATAGATCCTCTGAAACTGGAGTTATAGCAACTGTGAATCATCATGTGGATGCTGGAAACAGAATCCTGGTCCTCTGCAAGAGTTGGAAGGACTCTTAACCAAAGAACCATCTCTCCAGACACTCGAAAGAAAAAATTTCAGTGATGACTTAACACTTAAAAAATAACAAAAACTTAGAGATTTATACTTAATGCTAGGGGAGGCTATTACTAAAGGTCAGAAACATTCCTGGACTTCATTACACATTTATTATACAAATTTCACTGATTTTGCCAATATCACTTGTAATTACTACCCATGGTCTAAGGTCAAGAATAAGACAAGGGTGGCCACACTTGTTACATCTGTTCCCTGCGGTACTAGAGTCCTAGCCAGGGCTGTGAAGCAAGAGAACCAAACAAAAGACATCTGAATTGGAACGAGGAAGTACAGTTGTCTCTTTTGCAGATATTGTGATTTCATGCATAAGAAACTCTAAAAATTTCCAACAAACTGTCAGAACTGGTAGACAAATTCAGCAAATTCTCAGAATATAAAACCAACATATAGTATCAATAGCATTGTTAGACATTAATAGTAGATTGTTCTAAGAAATCAAAAGCCAAACTCTATTTCTAAAAATATAAAAAGGAATAAGATATTTAGAGATAAATTCAACCAAGAATGTGAAATATACCTAAGATGAAGACTGTAATAGAAATTTCAGGTACTACAAATAAATAGATATTTTGTATGATGAATTTTAAGGATTTTATAAATATCATTAAATGTCCCATATTTATACAAAGTGATTTACAGATACAATGTCATCTCCATCTGGATTCCAGTGACATTTTTTCATAGTAATAGAAAAAGTTCTAAGTCATTAGTGTATATTTTAATAACCTGATTAATTGTTCTATATTAATAAAAAACTCAGGAGTCGAAAATTGAGATTAAAAACCTGATAAATGCAAGGAATGGGGAGGGATGATCAGGGTGACCCTTGTTAGAATTCATTATGCTGGCCAGGTCATCTGGCAGGATGTACCCAGGTTGTACCCTGGTCAGTCCGGGGTCCTAGTCTGTACACAGGTGCAAGGGTCTCTTTAAGAGACAAGCTCCATTTTACAACATTTGGTGTTATGACCATCAAGCTCTCTCCATGTCCCTCTTGCCCACGGGAAGGCGGCCCAAGGTCTTGAACTCAGACTGATGACCCACTTCCCAATTACCTGTCTGCTGGGATACCCTGCACAATACTGGCTACAATTGGTGAGTTCCCCTCCACCCAGCCATCACCTTCAGGGCTAAAGCTGGCAAACTTCCTATGAGGGAGGCTTTTGGGCCCAGTGGCCTAGACCACCTGAGTAATGCCTGCATTTCTTGGACCTACAGATCCTATCGGGATTATTTTATCCTTCCGGCTTCATGCTTTTTTGGACTTCACATCCTTTGGGCTTATTGCCCAGGCCCTTGTTCCTTCGGTTGAGGAGTCAGAGAAGAGCCTGAGCCAGTCACTTTATCTTTCTGCCTTACCTGTGAGAAATGGGCTGACAAAACCATACACATTTCTCATTTCTGCCAGCCGATGGTTAAATGGGAAGAGTCACAGCACCAGAGCAGGCATCATCTTGGCTAAGGACAGCTCAGATGTCTTAACCGCCTTCTTTGCTAAGGACAACCACGGGACCGCCACCATTTTGTTTGAGGTTTAGACAGGGAGAAGCCACCGACTGGTGAGGTTCCTCCCCTAGCCAAACAGCACAGGCAGCTGTCCATCTGCACCACCAGAGCAGTTCTGTCATCCACTGTCACCAGCTGCCGGTCACCATTAGCTATGCTTTAAAACTTACCCTGACGCTGACTCTGTTGTATGTGGTGTGTTTGCAGTATGGCACGTGTTGGCAGGGCCCACCGGAGCATCTGTTTTACGCAGGGACCCCCACCTACAGCGGTTCTGTTCCCTTCCACCTGCAATGAATCTGCTTTCTCATTCACTAGGGGCTGTGATTCTCTACTTCCTTTTTCTTTCTCTCTCTCTAAACTTTATGTGTGACTGTGAGCTAGCTTTAACCCTGCATGTGTGGATGTATATGTGTATGCAATTTAAATTCAACTGCATGTACTTGTATGTGCACTTACTGTTTAAAAATGTTTTAAGCAGTCCTAATGAGTTCTATTCATTATATTTTCTTCCAGACTTAAGGAAGCAATAAGTCTCAAATACTTTAAATTGGCACATAGTTTTAAATTTAGGGTTAAAGATATCTATTTCAGAGTAACAAAAGCTAACCTAGAGATCTCCTGTAAGCCGTTCTTCACTATTGTAGGCTTTTACTGTTAAGCTTCTATTGTAAAACCTTTTTCTTCTTTGTCATTCACAAGTATAAATCTCACCTGTTAAGTTAAAATCAGTTACAGTCAAGCTGGAGGACTCTGGGTAAAACATTCCTCCACAAACTCTCAGCTCCAACTCTTCAGGCAGATCCTACATTCATGTCATTATAGTTATAACTCATAAATACCCAAATATATGCCCAATAGACAGCCCTCAAATGCTCAGAGATCTGGGGAATAAATATGGCATTTAAATGTTTAATTAAAAAGGCTTTTTGTAACATAAAAACAGGTTAGTTTCTGGCACCACCCCATTCCCTCCAAAGAAGATGGACAGAAACAGAAGAAAATCTTTCTATAACTTGCTTCAAGTGAAAGCACTAGCCACTCAGAAAAACTGCCTTTCACCTCAAACCTTTTCAGACCGTGGACAACAAGACCCTGAAGAGTCGACTGCCTCCTTGACCAGGGCAAGGTAGACTAGTATTCCTACAAACTCCTTCTGAAGCCTGTCAGGCCTTGTGCTGCCAGCCATCAGAGGGATGTTGCCCTGAGACCTGCTTTCAATGACCATGGAGGATCGCAGGGTGACTGTCTAGATAGCCAGTTGAATAAGTCTGTCATTTTTAAATCATTAACTCAGGTAAGATGTATCCTTCTCAAGATCTCTGATGCAGTGTGAGGACTGGTAGCTTTGCCAACTGCCTTCTCAGTCCTCTGTGTAAAATTCAGGTCACAGGCCTCACTCTCCTAGAGCCAAGGCTAAGTCTAGGCACAATTTACCTCATTACCAGGCTTAGATAATAAATAAACTCACAAAACAGATTTCTTCTAAATGTTGAGCTGACGTCATAATGATGAGAGAAAGCATGAGCTTTAAGGTTTATTTATGTAAAGACGGGAGAGCTCAAGACGTGAGGATCCAAGAGTGTTTTAGGGTCTAAGGAGGTGTTTTAAGTTATGCAAATGAAAGTTATTACATGCAAGGTCTAAAGGTCTGAGGATGAGAAAGTGTTTTAAGGTGTACAAATGCAAGTGGTCAGACTTCTCTCTCATTATGCTGCTGTTCATAATCTTAGCGTTAATCAAAAAATTCTGATAAACTATCAATCTAGATTAATCTAGCTCTGGCAGATTACTACCAATACTATACTGCAAGATCAAGATTTAAATTCTTTTTGGTGATTTCCTAATTATAGAACTCAAAGATATTTTTCATTGTGCAAAATCATTTGTCACAGTCATTTCTAATGTAAATATAGTGCCGTTTAAATTTCAGTACAGATTTTAAACAGTGGAAATGCTAATATATCTAAAACTTATGTTTTCACAAACTTAAAGAATTCTTGTAAGTTCCAGGGAGCCAACTTGAAGGATTCACCTCGAACAGGTCTGATGCACCCCTCCCTCAATTACCAGACCCCAAGAGCCCAAGCCCCCCCACCTTCCCCTGGTCCTGACACTCTCCTCCTTAATTACCAGGATCTAAAGAAAAAAAATTTCTTAAACTTAACTTTCTCAAATCAATAAAAAAACACCTGAAATTCACAGGATTTCTCTATAGCTTTGGAGCCTGTCCTGGAACTAGCTCTTGTAGAGCAGGCTGGCCTCGAACTCACAGAGATCTGTTGTAGGACAATGGCCTTTTATCCTGTCACTTGTATTATTTCAATAAAATGCCGATTGGCCAGTTAATAAATTGGTTAATATAAGTTATAAGAGTTAATAAGCCTAAGCTAACATGCCAACCAGTTTACAATTAATGTAGACCTCTGTGTATTTCTTTGGCAATGAACGGCTGTGGTACCAGGCAGAACAGAAACTTCTGTCAACAGAAGTTCACCTTCCTCTGCCTCCCAAGTGCTAGGATCAAAGGTGTGCATCACCACTGCCCGGCCTTATCTGTTTTTTGTACAAGGTAATAACTGGCATTGTAGAATGAGTTTAATAATGTTTCTTCCCTTTCTACTTTGTGGAACAATATAAGGAGTACTAATGTTAACTATTTCTTTTTCTTTTTTTTTTTAAAGGAGCTGGAGAAATGGCTCAGCTGGTGCCTGAGTTCAGACCTCCAGAAGCCAGGCACTGGGGCATGCATATGTAACTCTGGCAATGAGAGAGCAGAGACAGACAGATCTCTTGCGCTCGCCACTCCAGCCAACTGGTGAGCGCCAAGTTGACCGAGAGACCCTGTCTTAAAATAGAAAATGGAGAGTGACAGAAGACACCTGACAGGGACTACCCTGACACAAACGTACATATGCACACACACGCGCGCGCGCACACACACACACACACACACACACACACGCGCGCGCGCGCGCGCACACACACAAAGCATACACAAATGCTTACCCCTGAGCTTCTCTTTGTAGGGAGACTTAATTACTGCTTCAGTATAATTGCTTGTTTACGTCATTTACATCCTTATAGCTTAATTTGGTAGGCTGTATATATTAGGAATTTATTCATTTTTGCAGATTGTCAAACTTTGGGAAGTAAAACTTTTGAAGTGTTCCTTCTGGACTTCCCTGGAGTCTGATGTCAATTCCCCCTTTCTCTATAATTCTATTAACTTGGCTCTCCTCTCTATTTCCTTTTATTAGTCTGTTTTTGGAGCTGCCCATTTTGTTTATCATTTCAAAAAAACATTTGTTGCTGTTTTTCAGAACAGGGTCTCTCTATATAGCGCTAGCTGTCCTGCATCTCTTCATGTAGAGCAGGTTGGTCTTGAAATCACAGAGGTCTCACTGCTTCTGTCTCTCAAGTGCTGGATTAAAAGCATGCACCACTACATCCAACCAAAGAAACTATTATTTTTATTTTTTAAATTGATTTATTGAGTTCTACATTTTTCTTTGCTCCCCTTCCTTCCAATCCCCTCCCCTTCAACCATCTCCCGTAGTCCTCATGCTCCCAATTTACTGAAGAGATCTTGTCTTTTTCTACTTCCCATGTAGATTAGGTCCATGGATGTCTCTCTTCGGGTCCTCATTGTTGTCTAAGTACCCTGGGATTGTGAATTGTAGGCTGGTTTTTCTTTGTTTTATGTCTAAAAGTCACTTATGAGTGAGTACATATGATATTTGTCTTTCTGGGTCTGGGTTACCTCACTCAATATTATGTTTTCTAGATCCATCCATTTGCCTGAGAATTTCAAGATGTCATTATTTTTTTCTGCTGTGTAGTACTCCACTGTGTAAATGTACCACATTTTCCTTATCCATTCTTCAGTTGAGAGGCATTTAGGTTTTTTCCAGGTTCTGGCTATGCCAAATAATGCTGCTATGAACATGTTGAGATCATGTCCCTGTGGTATGCTTGAGCATTCTTTGGGTATTTACCCAAAAGTGGTATTGCTGGGTCTTGAGGTAGGTTGTTTCCTTATTTCCTTAGAAGTCACCATAGTGATATCCAACGCGGTATCAGTTTGCACTCCCCAACAATGGAGGAGTGTTCCTGGTGTGGAAAGTCCTTTGATTTATGTGTTGCTTTTATTGGTTAATAAATAAATCTGTTTCAGCCAGTGGCTTAGCAGACTAGGGAAAGGTGGGACTTCCAAGGAGATAGAGGGGAGAGAGTAGGTGGAGTCAGGGAGAAACCATGGAGCTGCCAGCTGGAACCTTGCCAGTAGGCCATGAGTCTCGTTGTAAATATAAAATAATGGAAATGGGTTAATTTAAGATATAAGAGTAAGTCAGAAAGACATTTAAACTATTGGCCAAACAGTACTGCAATTAATATAGATTTCTGTGTGATTATTTTGGGAGTCTTGGCAGCCAGAAAACAAATGAGCAGCCTCCCCCAACATGTTGCCTTTACCCCACATCCTCTCCAGCATAAGTTGTCATTAGTGTTTTTGATCTTGGCCATTCTTCCAGGTGTAAGATGGAATCTCAGAGTTGTTTTGATTTGTATTTCTCTGATGGCTAAGGATGTTGAGCATTTCCTTACATTTCTTTCAGCCATTTTAGATTCCTCTGTTAAGAGTTCTATATTTAGGTCTGTACCCCATTTTTATTGGATTATTTGTTCTTTTGATGATCAATTTCTTGAGTTCTTTGTATATTTTGGAGATCAGCCCTCTGTCTGATGTGGGGTTGGTGAAGATCTTTTCCCATTCAGTAGGCTGCTTTTTTGTCTTGTTGACCGTGTCCTTTACTTTACAGAAGCTTCTCAGTTTTAAGAGATCCCACTTATTAATTATAGAAACAACTTTTTGATTGGTTCTATGTGTCATTCTTTTAGTCTCTTCTCCAGTCTTTATTGTGTCTGCTGTCTACTGAATGTGGCTTGGCTTCTTTTTTTCTAGAATGATCAATCATCTTACGGTTACTTTCCTGAGATAGCTCTAACTTTTCAGTGTAAACATTTATTGCTATAAACATTTCTGTGTAATAAACCCATTCTAAACTGTACCCCAGAGGTTCTAGTAAGCTGCATTATTATTATTTTCATCTGATTCTAAAGATTTAAATTTTTCCCTGATTTCTTCAGTGAGCCACCGTTCCAACAATTATGTGTTGTTCACTCGCTAATTATTTGCATATTTTTAATTCTAATTTTATTCTACTATTATATAATAAAAATATAAGGAATTGTTTTAATTATTTTAACTTTTATTTATTCTTCCTGGATTTCACTTCATCTCTCTATTTTTTTCTTTTTATCAGTCTCTGGCCTTGCAACACCCCCCACCCTGCCAAAAATAAAAGAAAATAAACTTTAAAGGAAAAAGAAATCTCATCATGGTAAGATCTCCTGAGTAAATTGGGAGCATAGGGCAGAGGACAGAGATGGAAGGGGAGGGGAAAGAGAACATGAGAGAATAGGATGGTCAAGTTGTGGGAGGCACAGAGAAAGGGAGAGCAAAGAAAGAGAAATCTTGATAAAGGAATCTATTATGGGGTTAGGGAGAAACCTGACACTATGGAAATTCCCAGAAATTTGCAAGGATGACTCCAGCTAAGACTCCAAGCAAAAGTGGAAAGGGTTCCTAAACTGGCCTTCCCCGTAACAGATCGATGACTACCTTAATTGTTATCATAGAACCTTTATCCAGCAACTGATAGAAGCAGATGCAGAAATCCACCGCTAGCAATGGGCTGAGCTCCTGGAGTCCAGTCAGAGAGAGGGAGGATTGATAATATGAGCAGAGGGATCAAGATCCCAATGAAGAAACCCACAGAGACTACTGATCTGAGCTGGTGGAAGCCCATTGACTCTGGACTGACAGCTGGGGAACCTGTATAGGACTGAACAAATCCCTTTGAATGTGGGTGACAGTTGTGTGGTCTAGGCAGCTTGTGCAGCCACTGGCAGTGGGGCCAGAATTTATTCACAGTGCATGAACTGGATCTTTGAAGACCACTCTCTTTGGGAGGATGCCTTGCTCAGCCTAGATATGGGGCAGAAGCAGGCCTTGGACTTGCTTCAACTTGATGTGCTAGACTTTGTTGACTTCCCATTGGAGGCCTTACCCTCTTTGAGGAGTAGATAGGGGTAGGGTGGAGGAAGGTGGGGGAGTGGGAGGATGGGAGGAAGGGAGAACTGGGATTGGTATGTGAAATGAAAAATGTTGTTTTTAAATAAAAAGTAAATTAATAAAAAAGAAAGAAAACTCTCACCATGGGAGCTGTAGTGTGACACATTAAGTCACTCAGTAGGCCATTTAGTCCATACATTTTTACTTGCAAGTATTCACTGCAGTGAGTCATTTGTCTGGTTCACTGGCATCTGCAATGCTATCAATACTGGGCCCTCACAAGGGCTCCTCTTGGCTATTCGGCTGTTGCCCTGTGTGATGGAGATCCTGCAGCTTTGGATCTTCTGGGTCAACCCTTTCACGTGTTCCAGCAGATCATAGATGGGGTGGATGGAGGAATGGATTGACTCATAGCCCTGGTTCTGGACCTGGCTGGTAGCTGGGTTGATCAGCCCACCAGTTTTCCCTCATCCTCATCACCAGGGTGAGCTCTCCAGCACTGCCTGGGTTAGCTCTCCCAGTTTAGCAGGCAGCAAGGGGTGGGGCCAGCTCTCTTGCTCTCACATCCTTAGAGCTCGCTCACCAGCCACCACTCCACAATGGCCTGTTCTACTGTGTGCAGGTGCAGGGTCCACTCTACCCTACGCTGCCACTGGTGAGAGGAAGAGCTCTCCTGCTCCTGTGCTCCCGAGACCTCTGACCTGCTGCAGGTGGCGAGAGGTGGCAGAGTGGGGGCTGAACATCTTTCACCTGCCTATGCAACCACATGGCACACGAGGAGGCACAAGGCCAGTTCTCCCACACTCATGCGTCAGAGTCAGTTCACCTGCACCCACCCCACCATGGTCGGCTCTACTGCACTTCCCAGGTGAGGTGCAGGGCCCATCCCCTGAGTGCCTGCACCTGGTGAGGGGCATGGCAAGCTCTCCTATTTTAATTTTTGTTTTTAAGACAGGGTTTCTCTGTGTAGCCCTGGCTGTCCCAGAACTTACTTTGTAGACCAGGCTGACCTCGAACTCACAGAGCTCTGCCTGCCTCTGCCTCCCAAGTGCTGGGATTAAAGGCGTGTTCCACCACTGCGCCTAACCTCTATTTCAAGTCTTTTGTATTTGTTTTGGCTTGTTTTGTGACCTATGACGGCATGCATTTATTTATCTATTTATTTATTTGATTTAAAGTGTTTTGCTTGTATGTATATCTGTGTACCATGTATGTGCAGAACCTATGGAGGCCAGAAGAGGACATCAGATACCCTGGGGACTGGAGTTACAGGTTATGAGCTGCCATACAGGTGATGGGAATTGAATTTGGGTCCTTTGGAAGAGCAGACGGTGCTCTCAACTACTGAACCATCTCTTCAGTCTCTATTGGGATCTATTTTAGAGATGATTCTTTGGCCACTGAGAACAATGTGAATCCATAGGACAAAGTGTTCTATAGATATAATCAATCCAATTTATCCAAGTCACAGTTTAGCTCTAAAGCTCCTCCATCGATTTTTAGTTTACGAGAGGCTCTATCAGGCTTTTAGTGTTTGATTTATGAAACTGGCCGCCCCAACATTAAATACATAAATATTTACAACTGTTATATCCCCCAGATGAGTTGTTCTCTTTACTAATACACAGTGACCATCTTTATGCTTATGAATAGCTTTTATTTTAAGTCTACATTGCGATACATAAGCATAGCTAGGGGGCTTGCTGTTTGGCTGCATTAATTAGTATGTTGATTGCCATCCTTTGACTCAGCATGTTGTTGCCAGTAAGTTCTATTTCTTAGAGATAACAGAACTCTCTGACCACTGTATCCACTTTCTATCTTCTTTATGTCTTAAATGGCTTTTCTTACTTCATTCACGTACATCTTTGAATGCCTTATGGAGTCACTGATACTTTTATAAAGACTCTGAGATGTCTTGCTGGCATCTCCACTATCCCATTATCTTTTGGGTTCTGTGACTGAAGATGTGTGGGCTCAGGGATGTGTTGTAATGGCTTTTCATCTGTATCTTTTGTGTTTCTTGCTGTGTTTTGTCATCTTATATATAAAATAATATTAAGAGGAAAGTGTATTCATTATTTTTCCTGGTGCTGTGATAACATACCCTAACTACGTAGATTTAAAAAGGGAAGGTTTTATTTCAGGCCACAGTCTGAGGGCAAATTCCATCATGGTGGCAGGAGCATGAGGTGGTTGGTTAAACTCCATCCACAGTCAGGGAACAGGAAGGGAGAAATGCCAGTGGTCAGCACTTGAGGCCAGACTGTGAATGGGCTGGGTTTTTTTTGACAGAATCTGGTGCATATTAACATCATATGGATTTCAGGTGCTATTTTTCTTCCATAGTCAGAAAAAGTTTTTTCTCACTCTCGTGAGCACCGCTCTCACGACTGTGCATGGTATTTTGTACCATTTACACTGTTGCAGAGTAAGCAAGACCCAGTAAATCAATAATGAGTATTTTGAATGTCTCCCTTCATGGCTTTATGTTTTCTGGATGACAGGAAAGATCACTGAACGCTTCACTTTGACTCTAGTGATCTCAGATGATTTCAGGGACCAGCCTCAACAAAAATACCACTTGTTAGGGTAGAGGTGTGGGCATCAGAAAAATAAAGAGTACAAAGATGTGAAAAAATAATAAAACAGAAACATAGGATAGTGCCAGGAGGGAGATCAAGTGAATACTGAAATTGCCCGCGTTTAATTTCCAATTGCTTAAAATACCCCTGACCCCAAAATGTAGGAGTAAGATAAAAAAACTGCATTAATATGATACAAGGAAATGAACATACCAGTTGAAGGTTGCAGGCTACATTCATAGTTAAACATTCTGTTGTTAGGACAAAATAAGTCACGCTCACACCCTAGACCAAAACATTCTGTAGGCAAACCACTCCATGGGTGGAATCCATTTTAATCTCCTTAAGGGAGTAGGAACTTAGTTTGATTCTTTGACTTTTATTTGGAGTAGAAACATATCTACTTTTCTATTCCTGAAATACAAGGTCTGGATATTATTGTCAACACCTGTGGACAATAACCTTGAGAGAGCAGAACTCTCTGATCTGAATCTAGGTGTGGGACCTTTGAGGTAGAAACAGACAATAACGTTGAAGGAATAGAGGTAAGTTCCAACTCTCTGACCTTTGGTCAAGGTGGAAATGAGCTTACATTTTTGGGCCTCCACATGATTGTGCCTGTCTTCTTAGACCATGGTCACCCTTGGGGTCAGAGATTGTATTTCCCACTGCATAGGTGTTGGTGGTACAATAATATCACATGCCCTTGAACAAATGTCAGTCTCACATTACACACTTCGAATGCGTTACCATTAATCCTCACACAGCGGAGCATTATAATTCTCACTAATCTTATTTTACTGGTGAGGAAGTCAATGTTAACACATATCAAGAAAGTTTCTGAGCACTGAGACGTTTGTAATGAGACATCAAATTTCCTTGGTGGTAACAAATTAATGTTACTTGTTAGTTTTATTCCCAAATGTGTAAAACAACTTTAACTGTTCAATAAATGTCTCTGGAATACATTGACAAAATATACTTTAAAAAACTTACAGTGATTAAAATGACATCAAGTAAATGCTAAAACCTTTGTATGTGACCTAAATATAAATCATCAATCTTTTCATCAAGGAACTGAATAACTGGATCAATGATAAACACATATGAGAATATGAGCATTGTGTGAAAGGGGAAAACTTTCAGTGTGTGTTGCAGGGGGGTCTGACTGGTAAAGAGCTGGCTGTCAGATGGGGATTGCAATAGAGGACATGGGAAAACCCCAAGCAGAGTCATAAACACTATTGCAGAATAGTGTCCTGAAGATTCTGACTCCCTCAGTTTGATTCAGTCAGAATGTGGGGAACAGAGAAAACTGAGGACTGCAAGATAGATCTTGGGAACCCAATCAGTCAGTGATAATCAGCACATTGGAACTTGTAGGTCTCCACAGCCACACTTAGAAAATAATTCTTACACAGGAGTCTCTTGGCTCTTTATAACTGCCATATTGGGGCTCAGAGATCTCCAAGGCCACACTTGATAAACATTTTTCTCCTGTGGAACGTCTGTCGATTATAATTGCCACAACAGGGACCAGAGGTCTCTAGAGCCACACTTTGTGAACAATGATCTTATGCCACCATTATGGTGTGGGCCACATCCCCAGGGAATGTGCTAAATCTTCGTATCATGAGGAGACTTGACAACATTCCAGCTCCTACCTGTTCTCAGTAGGTTAGGGCAAGTGTGGGGTACACAGGGAGAAGGCTCCTACCTTCCAAGTCAAGACTCACGGCAATCTCTCTGCTGGGACAGAAGGTATATGATTGTGATTTCCCAAGGGCACAAAAGAAATCAGAACCAAGAAAGACGTGTCTTCCTCGAACAACTCTAGTTATAGACAGTCCCAACTCAGTCCTCCTGTTGACTTTGAAGTCAATAGAATCAAGGGTGGTAATGGAGTAGATACCTTTCCTGGTGTTGTGGGTAAGTGCTAACTGAATAAGCTACTTTATCTTCAAAGTTAAAAACTAGAAAATCAATATTCTGTTATGCAGTTTGGCATTGGTTCTA
Organism: Arvicola amphibius; assembly: GCF_903992535.2. Lineage (NCBI taxonomy): Eukaryota > Metazoa > Chordata > Mammalia > Rodentia > Cricetidae > Arvicola > Arvicola amphibius. The sequence goes on from NW_024582334.1 coordinate 103,829, forward strand.
CTCCTGTTAGTTACCTGGTTGAAGCATAGAAATGTAAAGGTTTGCAAAATGTTTTGCTACTGATAGTCTTTCTATCATCCACACATCTGTCCACCTGCCCAATGAAACACAGCACATCCAAAACATTCTCACTCGCTTCTCTTTGTCTACAACCGCACAAAGTTAGGAGCAGAAATATCCCTTTCAGAAAGTATGGATGCTTATTTAGAATCGTTATAAGTCTTTTCTGAAATCTGACTCCTGAATACCCAAGGCACAAATATGCAGAGCAAACCGTAGACATCAGAGCTAGGAGACGACTGGAGGCTGATGAAAAATCAAGGGAGACTTACAGGAAGAGTGTGCAGCAGAAGTAAGCCCGTTCTAGATTGTGTCCATGTCCCATGTGTAGGGTCCCAGGGAAACAGGCACCTTGTTAAGTAATTGAGGCTTTGAATGTCCACTGAAGTGAGTTAGCACCAACACTGATTTTATATTTAAAATGTTGTGAATTTTGGCTGTTTGGGAATCTTGAAAATAATACTCAAAGTTTGTGGGATAGGTTGGGGTAACTGTCTGATTTCTATTGAGACAGGGATGGTATCCATACTAGAGGATGAGAGAGTCTGTAGAAAAATGCAGAGATGAAAAAAGCATACAAAATGGGAGGTTTGATAGGGAGTTTATCTCCCAAACCCTGGAGAGCTATACTTGTAGGTTTAATGAAACGAAGTGAAGTTAGGTTCAAATTTTATGATACATAGTACATCAATGAAAGTGACTGGAAGGAACTTATGGGTTCTCTGTGCTCAAATGAGATAAAATTTTATCTCCTGTATGTTGCTCCACTATAGCCTGATAACATCATTAAATTAGCGGAGTGATGTAGAAAATGCAATAGTAAATGTTATTGGACAAATTTAAACATGCTTTCTGATGAAGAGAGCTATTACATGGGAGACCACGCATGGGCAGATGTGTGCACAACTCAGAAACAAACACAGAGCTGAGCACAGATGATCACAAGCAGATATATATCAAAATGTCCTGTGTTTGCTAAGAAGGTCAGGAGTAGGGGATAAGCTTTTAAAGTTAACCTAGGGAAATAAATATGGGAAAGGCTTAGTGGTTGCTTCTAAACCTTCTAGTCAATTCAATCATATTTCTACATCATCCCTAAATTTCACCTCCCATGCTCTGAACGAGCAGGTTGATTGGGAGGCAGAGGAGTATTACTTCCTGTCCAGGCAGTCTGCCTTCAAATGGGTTCGTTTTTATTTCACTTTTACTAAGTCACAAGTCTGTTTTCAAAAACTCCATTGGTTGTTGTGAGTTTTGACTTTTGAGAACAAAGCAAGTCGGACATATTTTCCATGTGAGAGATTGCCAAGTAGGGATGCAAGATGCTGTGTTTATCTGGGAGCATTTCTGTATCCCTAAACTCAATAACAAGCAACAATTTCTCATTCAGGAAGCATACGGGCACGATACAGAGTCAATCTACTTCTCAAGGTTTTTTTTTTCTTTTTTTAATTTTTATTATTTCCCTCCCTCTTGAGGCCAAACAGCCATCAGGGTTCTCTACACTATGTTGAGTCCAAGGTCCTCCCAACTCCCCCCAGGTCCAGGAAGGTGAGCAACCAAACTGACAAGGCTCACACAGAGCCCGTCCATGTCATAGAGACCAAGCCCATCGCCATTGTCCTTGGCTCCTCGGTCAGCCTCCACCATCAGCCACCCTCAGAGAGTCCGATTTGGTCGCATGTTCCATCAGTCCCATTCCAAGTGGACTTGGTGGTCTCCCATTAGTTCTGTCCTGCCGTCTCAGTGGGTGAACGCATCCCTCATGGTTCTGACTTTCTTTCTCATGATCTCTCTCCATCCGCTCCTCATCAGAACTTTGGGAGCTCAGTCCGGTGCTCCAATGTGGGGCTCTGTCTCTATCTCCATCCATCGCCAGGTGAAGGTTAAGGCTCACAGTGAGCCCGTCCATGCTGTAGAGTTCACATTCATTGCCGTTGTCCTTGGTTTCTCAGTCCTCCTCCACCGTCAGCCACATTCAGAGAGCCCGGTTTGGTCCCCTGTTCCATCAGTTCCATTCCAACTGGACTTGGTGGTCTCCCGTTAGATCTGTCCCACCGTCTCAGTGGGTAAACGCACTCCTCACAGTCCTGACTTCCTTGCTCATGATCTCCCTCCTTTTGCTCCTCATCGGGACCTTGGGAGCTCAGTCCGACTTCTCAAGGTTTTAAAGCGGGTCTACTGCCAAGCTCATGAGTAATCCTCAATATTCCATGTGGGTCATTAAGGACCAGTTGTGTCAATCCGACATTGCTTCGTTCTTTTACTGAGATGAAGGTTTGGGGCATTATAAGAGGAAACATCATCTCTTTATGGCTCCCACTAATACTTACACACCCTGATCATCTTTCTGAGAAGGTCTGTGCTCACCTGTGTGCATGCTCACAGTGCTCTCTCACACCCCACACAAACCAGGAAGCTTTGCATTTCCTAATCCCTGGGTCAGTGTGCTGGGGTCAAAGCCAACCTGGGGTATAACATGTAAGACTAAGAGTAATATGTGGGGTCTCCCAGAGACCCGTCCTTGGGCTCACACAGAACTTTCTATTGCTCTTTTATGGAAAGAGCTCGCAGGAGCATTTCCATTTAGAATCCCAGAGTGGGTGCGATGAGACAGACTTCAGTAACTGCTCTGTGAATGAGTGGAAGAAAGTTCTCTGCAGATAAGGGAGGTCCCATCACCACATCCAATGGTATATAAGTTATAGACTCAAGAACAGTGCTCAGAGAAGAAGGTAACTTATGCTAAATGCAGAGTCACTGTTATCAGCGTTGGGGTAGCATTAATGGGACACATCAGGTGGGTATAGGTGTTTGGTTATGCTGACTGACTGTTGTCAGCAGAACCCTGGGGTCTATGAAGCAGTGCACATCCTTAAAAGAAGCGGGTCTCTTAAAGTGTTAAAGTAGAGGATCAAAGGTCTTCCTTAGGCAAATGAAAGTCAATATGACAGAACAGGAATGGAAGAAGACTTGACCTTTGATGCTACACAGGACTGCAACTCCTCACACACCAGGCCAAGGAGAAAGGATCATTTCCCAAGGAGGAAGGACGCCTTCCTCATCCAACATTCTGAACAAGACAGAAACTACTGCACAGTTCTATGCCTTCCTAAAGGACCTGTTAATGCACTCCAGCAGGTGAGTACTTCCAGTCTCGGGAGTGTACTGAGTTCTCATTATATTAGACACTTAAACTGCAAACCCGAATAAGAGAAATCAGCTTATCGATGTGATTGCAGCCAGGGAAACCGTAGACATTACATTTCTCCAGAAAAGGGGGCATAGGACTGAGTGAAAGTAAATGAAGTGCATTAGCAAGAAAAGGATGCAGACGATGGAGAATGGAGGGAAAGACAGACGGAAGTCCCCATCAGTAGAGCCAGCGCAGGAGCTGGGGGATTAGGATGCAGAAAGGCTGTGAGTGAGGAAATGAGGCAGCGGTTTCACCGAGTTCACGGTTTGAGGTTCTGTACAGAGGAGCTATAAAAATGATAAAGTATTTGAATATGAAGTAAAAAGTATTTGAATAGCTTCTTTGTGGGTTCTTTCACTGCGCTGAGCATAGCCTGTGAAAGGCAGTTGTGCCATGGCCGTATTCACTTATAAGCTTTTGTTCTTTCTGTGCAATGAGCAGATGCTGGTCGCACTTAGTTTTGTGGCTTGTGGACTAGACAAGTTCTCATTTGCTCTAGAGAGCCTATGTCACAGTTTATTTACCCAGCAGGGCCTGCTAACAGAGCCGAGACTCCTGAGTTCACTGGAGCGTGGGAAAAGCATATACATCGTTACTAAGCTATGCCCTGGGGGGAAGAGAGCAGAGGGGACCTGGCACTTTGTGTACCAGTGTTACTGATCTCGGGTCCTGCTCGGCAGGAAACCATGCAGTGAGATGGAGGGAGGAAGCTGCAGAAATAAATGCCTGGATCTGAGCTCAAAGTTCTCAGCCCTGTTGCTAGCAAGCTGTGTATAGCAGGGACGGTGTTCTAGGAGCTGAGCTGACAGACTCCACAGTCATGCCCATGTGTTGAGGCATGCTCCCCCTTACCACAGTGATGAGGCCACTGTCTTCCACCCAGACACTGGTGGGACTCTCTGACTTCCAGTTTGTCTTATTTTCCGGTCCTCAAAGCTGCAGTCTCGCACTGGCCCCTTCTTAAGATGGTACTTGGCTAAAGCACTCCGAGATACAAAGAATGATCAAATGAACTTGGTTTCTGGGGTTACCGTGCTATCCAGGAACAGTCATTATCATCACACCACCCACCCAGGGAATTTGCAGCTTATGGGAACTAAGGGAATGTCCTCTGGCTAAAATCCAAGAGTGTGTTTTCACCAGGGCTAGCTGGCTTGCCTCCTACAGTAGGCAGGCAGCTTTGGCCTTCTCTAGGTAGGGCTAGAGCCTTGGGATGTTCTGTACTTTACATGGTGTGGCTTTTCTGTTTCTCTACATCTTAACTCCCCTGTTGGCTTGCACAGCTCCTAAAGTTTTCCCTCCGTCTCTGGAATCAAGTCAGTTCTCCAGTGTTCTGACGCTTTGGAGTCCTGGCCATATAGCGAATTTACAAACCAGCATCTCACCATTTTCTACTTATTAAATCTTTATTAAATAAGTGACTATCAAAATTTCAGTGTTCCCAGAGAACCTAGACCACAATGAGGATCCTAAGAGAGACATACATGGATCTAATCTACATGGGAAGTAGAAAAAGATAAGATCTCCTGAGTAAATTGGGAGCACGGGGACCTTGGGAGAGGGTTGAAGGGGAGGGAAGAGGCAAGGAGGAGAACAGAGAAAAATGTAGAGCTCAATAAAAATCAATTAAAAAAATTTCAGTGTTATACCCTCTATTCTACATTTGACCAATGCAGTAATAAAACTAAATTTGTTTTTTTTCTTCAATATCATCTTATTGCCGATGGTGGACACTAATTGGCCTGTCTCCGTGCTTCATTGTATTCTGATACTTTGAAGTTATGATTCAGAATTTTTTTAACTATGTGAGTTTTCATTCATTTGAAAATAATCAATAGCTGAATGTTGTAATAAACAGCAACAAATGTATAGATCATGGATTGCTACAAATTCCTGTGTGATTAACTCTATGTGGGACAGATGTATTATTTATTTCCTGTTTCATAAAAAAAATCAAACATTTCTGGGCCACTTACATATATCAGACTTGGAGACAGTGTATGTAATGGATCTATTAATTGATTTAATAATATTTGTTGGGATCCTTTCATGCCTTGGGAACAGTCCTGGATCATGGAAATACAGCACTGAAAAAATAAGTACATTGAGTCGGATAGTACATACAGAACAGTGGCATAGACAAAGAATATTGAAAATGTATGTAACATGTTTTTGTCATTTAGTAAGGTATCAGAGATGCTATTTTTACTTATTCAGGGATATATCCCCTCTTGTTGATAGAAGTCACGGCCATAGAAGGAATTATATAAATATTTATAGAAGAAATTACCTTGTCTGAAGATTTTTAAATAAAACATGGCTGAATCTGGAGACTGCTTGGATAATGATTTTTCCTAAGAATACTATCAAGAATAGGAGGGCAAGCCACTAAATGGCAGAAAATTTTTACAAATGACATATTTGATGATTTTAAAAAGTTATACAGAATGTACAAGGAACTCCCCAAACTCAAAAGTAGGAAAACAAATCAAACTAACTTTTAGAAAATGGAACAACTATCTTAAGAGGTATCTTATGAAATAAGAAATATGGATAAAAATAAACACATCAAACAAAAAAAAAGAACAAAAAATTTTCTTCTGGATATCTTTTGATGACCAAGCAAAAAATGTCTGTCTACAAGATAGTAATTTCCAGTAGACTCCTTTTTATTTATCTAAGACTCAGAATGAAAGCTGAGCTTGCAGAACCACTACATTACCGTAATTCTTTCAAAGGCAGGGAAGAGAGTTCCAGATTCTGATTTTGCTTTCGAGTGAGCACAGATCTTTATCTCTATTCCAAGTTTCAATCTGAGTTTTGTATCAGCTTAACGCACAGACTGTCGTGTGTGAGATGTGTTATGCCGTATGAAGGAAATATCAGCTGGCTGCACTTCGAAGGGGAAAGACAGTATGTAATCTTAGCTTTGCCCCAGAATGATAGTTATGCAGATGCAATAGTCAAGGGTTAAAGTGTTTCAACATGGAAAAAAATTATCAGAGACGTTAACCTCCAACAAGCTCTTGCAAACAATATTTTTGTTGGGTAAGTGACCTGAGACTCTTGGAACAGGTGACAGATAAGTAGTAAAGGCAACACACAGGGTCTGGCTGCAGAGTTTGTTACGCGTGTGCCGAAGGAGGCCATTCAAGTCCATCTTAGGAGTGCTCACTAAGCTGTCTGTATACTAACATCTTGTCTTTATTGTCTTTGCAAGCACAGAATCTGAATATCTTCCTGGAAACATTGACTCGGCACTGAGGCATTGACTTCCCCTTGCAGTGGATTTAATGCAGAGCAAAAGGCGCCAGCAACCCAAACTGTTGACAGTGTGCTCAGGTGAACCTTCAGTTACATCCACGTTCTTGTCCTGGTTCCTGATTACCTTTCTTATATCTTATCTTGATTTTTACCACAGAAGTATCAACACCGAAAGCAACTTTTATGCATCCCCAAGGCAACAGTTTACTAAAATGTGTTTGTAGTTTAATCTCCTGAGTTCTTTGAGGACATAGATTTTTAAGAGATTTAAATGAAGGCTCAAAATTTTCACTTTGACATCTACTGCAAGCCATGAATGAAAATAACAACTTGATAGCCTCTTCTATACCATAAAGAAGAACGTTAGCATTTTAAGACTCACTGATCTCACAGCTCAAAGAGACACACAGACACACAGAAGACTTTTGTGCATGACAACCACTGGGGCAGAACCATATGAAGAGTTTGGTCTAGAGGAGAGGAAACAACTCTTCCCAAGAAGGCCAGGATGGATTTACCAGTTCTATTTATTTAAGTAAAATGTATTTGAGAAATAGTAATTTTCAGTAAAAAAAAATTGTTGCAAGACAATCCTTTGCCATAGACGCTACTGATGTGGGTATCTCCCAGGGCTGGCACAGTGACAGCTCCCGGAGCGGAAGGCAGATGAGTGCTCAGAGGGTGGACGTATGATACCAGCCTTGTTAGTCCTGGGTCCCAACCTGCAGGAGTACTCCACCTTCTAGAAAGAGAAGCGGAACAACACAGACCAGCAAAAGAGCAGAAACATGAATGCTACACTTTACACATTCTGTTTTATCTCTTTATTTTTATCTTTTGAAGGGCAATGATGGAGGTTGAATCTCGAAAATTTCACATGCTAGATACAAGGTCCTTTAGTCAGCCGCCCCCGAGGTCCACATTAGATCCATGTGCATTTGGATACTAAGCTCACGCTGTGAGGGAGGTGATGAGTACCTGGGCTCTAACTTTAGACAAGGAAGCCTAGAAGATGACATCAAAGGGATCCTTCCAAATACTTGAGCTGTAAGAATAAAATCAGAGAACATCTAAAACGAGAGTTCAAACACAACCCACTCATTCCTAACCTAGCCATTTCCTGTCTAAAGGAGAGAGGAGAAAGAGAACTGGGAAAGAGGAATTGGGTACTAAAATAGAGAATGTGATGCAGAATTCTGGGGCATTTAGGGAATCGTGGGGATAATGTATTAGCACATATTACTCTAGGAGGCTTTGCATGAATGTCCACGCTGTTCAAGTGAAAGGCAATGGGGACTTTCAATGCCAGTTTAGGGGAGGACTTCATATTGGTAGGTTTCTCAGATTTTCCCCAACTGGAACTTTTCCTCTTTGTTTTTATCCTAGTCTTTTATTTGCTAACCCTCCTTGGCAACACCACCATCATTGTCCTCTCACGGCTGGACCTCAGACTGCACACACCCATGTACTTCTTCCTCTCTCATCTCTCTTTCCTGGACCTCTGCTACACCACCAGCACGGTGCCTCAGCTTCTCATTAACCTCTGTGGGTTTGACAGGACCATCAGCTACAGAGGGTGTGTGGCCCAGCTCCTTATTTTTCTTGCTCTGGCTTCCACAGAGTGTCTGCTCTTGGGGGTGATGGCCTTTGACCGCTATGCGGCTGTGTGCCGTCCACTCCACTACACCACCATTATGCACCCTCAACTGTGTCAGGCACTGGCCGTCTCCTCCTGGGTGTCTGGCCTTGTGAACTCTGTGATCCAGACAGGACTCGTTATGGCCATGCCCCTCTGCAGCCATCGGCTGAATCACTTCTTCTGTGAGATGCCCATATTCCTGAAGCTGGCTTGTAAAGACACTAATGGAACAGAGGCCAAGATGTTCATTGCTCGAACAATAATCTTGATATTCCCTGCAGCGCTGATTTTAGGCTCCTATGGACACATTGCCAGAGCAGTTCTGAGAATCAAGTCAATGGCTGGACGCAGAAAGGCTTTTGGGACATGTGGGTCCCATCTGATTGTGGTTTCTCTGTTTTATGGCTCGGGCATATACACATACCTCCAACCCATCCACCGATATTCAGAGAATGAGGGAAAGTTTGTTGCTGTTTTTTATACTATACTCACCCCCATTCTCAACCCTTTAATATATACTCTGAGGAACAAGGATGTGAAGGGGGCTCTGTGGAAGGTACTTGGGAAAAGCACAGATTAGCATAAGAGGAGAAGGACAACTACAATTCTCTGTGATATCACTCATAATCTGAAACCCACCTTTGAGGGTCACTAGGGACATTCAGCCCTCGAAGTTCCACGACTGTTCTTCTGGGAATATGGAAGTAGGATAGGGGAGAGGGGCTTGCAGTTCTCCTGTAATGCTTTCTTGGTTAGTGTATATGATCTTTGTGCAAGAGAGGAGACGCTGATCTACATAGCTGCCTTCCACAATAATATTAGGAAGGCTTGCATTTATACTGTACATAAAGAGTAGAGATAGATCACAGGCATTTCTGAGAGTGAAGGAAGACTTAATTAAATATGATATCACCTTAACCAGAGTCCTTGATTTCCGGTGTGATGTCATGTAGATGACCCTTTGCTCAAAGGCACAGGACATGAATTCACCGTTGGATTTCCAAATAATTGCCAGGCTGGCTATATTCTCGCACACCTTAGAGTCTGTCTCTATGTTCCCCGATAGAAGTCACCCCACTGGCTAATAGTAGTCACCCCAGTGGCTAATGTTACCTGGAGAGATAAGGAGGCCGTGGCCAGTGGTAGAGTTGTAGCTATGGAAGGCCGTGCTGTTAGGATGGTTATACACAAAGATGCATCATAATCTCTCCAGCTGCACCAGGAAACCATACCAGGAGGCTGAGTGCCATGAAAAGACTCTCATGTAAGAGGAAAGAAAATAGAGAAGACATGAGCATACATATAGTGACCCACAAGAAAGTGGTGCACAAATGAAGTAAACAGAACCAGAAGATTTCTGAAGTAGGTAGATGAGGTGTAGGGACTTCAAAGAAGCAACGGCCTTCAACACTCTACCACTGCCATCTCCCCCGTGAATTTAACAACTTGTTTCACATTTATTTCTCTCTCTCTCTCTCTCTCTCTCTCTCTCTCTCTCTCTCTGTGTGTGTGTGTGTGTGTGTGTGTGTGTGTGTGTGTATAAGAGAGAGAGGGAGAGAGAGAGAAGAG
>NW_024582335.1:0-109847 GCF_903992535.2 Arvicola amphibius
TTTGATCCAGTCTATTTGGTGTTCTGTAAGTTTCTTGAACCTTAATTGGAATATCTTTCTTTAGGTTTGGGAAGTTTTCTTCTATAATTTTATTAAATATATTTTCTGGACCATTGAGCTGTAATTCTTCTCCTTCTTCTATGCCTATTATTCTTAGGTTTGGTCTTTTTATTGTGTCCCAGATTTCCTCAATGTTTTGTGATGAAAATTTGTTGGATTTGCTGTTTTCTTTGATCAGTGCGTTTATTTTCTCTATGGTATCTTCGGAATCATGAGATTCTTCTATCTCTTGTATTCTGTTGGTTATGCTTGTTTCTGTAGTCTCTGTTCGTTTACATAGATTTTCCATATCCAGCTGGCCCTCGGTTTGTCTTTCCTTCCTTGCCTCCATTTCAGTTTTCAAGGCTTGCACTGTTTCCATTATCTGTTTGATTTTTTCTCTTGGTTTCCTAGGATATCATTTACGGATTTACTCAATTCTTCAAACTTTTTGTTATTCTTATCCATTTCCTTAAGGGAGTTTTTCACCTCCTGTTTAAGGGACTCTATTACTTTCATAAAGTCAGTTTTTTTACTTCTTCTTGATTAGTGTGTTCAAGTCCTCCTGTTGTAAGTTCGCTGGGTTCTGGTGCTTTCATGTCGTTTTTCAAATTGTTGGAGGAATTCTTGCATTGTTGCCTGCCTATTTCTTCTTCTGAACAATTCCCTATGGGTCTTCTTTTAGAAGTTCAATTCACCCCAATGAATTCAATTCACTCACCCCAATGAATGATGGACCTTCTGGTAGACAGTCAGGTCTCAGTACTGGCCCAGTGGCTCGCTGACAAAGGGCCTACCTTTCTGTAGTCAGGCTATTGAAACAGAGGACCTCCCACCCCCCTGGGTGCACTCAATTTCTGGTCCAGGCACCCAAACAGGCTGAGTGGGATTTTATGGCCCCGAAGACAGGAGGATGAAGCAGGGTGGGCGGAGTTCTGGGTGCAAGCTGGGATGGGACAGGAAAGGAGAGGCAGTATCCAGGGAGAATAACCCCTGCAGGAAGAGCAGGAAGTGTGTGTGTGGGGGGGAGGTTGGGGAATGTCCGAGGTCCCTCTCCAGGCAGTTGCCTCTGTTCAGGCACTCAATCACCCCAATGAACGATGGATCTTCTGGTACACAGTCAGGTCTCCTTCCTGGCCAAGCAGCTTGCAGACACATATCACTTTTCTTACAACCCACCAAAAGATCCTCTCTTGTAATACACCACCCAAATTGTGTTTCTGAAAATATACCAATCATTTCTGCCCCCAAACCTTGAAAAAGCCAAACACCCCCTGGTCATACAACGACCCAAAATCCCTCTCTTGGCATATACCCATCATTTTGCATCCAGCCTTGTAAGACCCGAATCCCTCCTTTGAATTATACCTATCCAAACTCTTTCTCTTCCTACATACTCATCATTGCTGCCCCCAAAGTGTAGGATCCAAATCCCTCCCTAGTCATTTGCCCGGCAAAACTCGCTCTGTTTCTATATACCTACAATTTATGACCCCATCTTTCTGAGACCCTATTCCCACCCTTGTCATATAATAACCCAAACTCCTCTCTTGCCATATACTCATGATTTCTGACCACTGAGTGTTTGAAATCAACTCCTTCCTTGTCATCTACAAACCCAAATCTCCCTTGCCATTTACCCATCATTACTGTCCCCAAAGTATGTGAAACCCAAATCCCTTCCTAGTCATATACCCATCCAAACTCCCTGTCTTAAAATATATCCACCATATCTGCCCCAAACAGTGTGAGACCCAAATCTCTCCCTTATCATCTATCTAACCAAACTTCTCTTACACTATTTCCACCACTACTCGCTCAAAAGTATGTGAGGCACAAATCCCTCCTATTGACATACTAACCAAACTCCCTCTCTTGCCATATACCTGCCATTTCTGTTCCCATCTTTGTGAGAACCTAATCCCCCCTTGTCTCAATACCCACCTGAACTCCCTTTCTTCCCATATCTCCAACATTACTTTTTGCAGAGTCTGTGAGACCCAAATCCCTCCCATATCTTTTACCCTCCCAAATTCCCTCTCTTACCATATACCTGCCATTCTGTCAACTAAGTACATAAGAATCATATCCCTCCTTTGTCATCTAACTTATATTGCCACATACCCACCATTAAATCCCTCCAAAGTATAAGAGACACAATCTCCCTCTTGTCTTCTACCCACAAAAACTCCCTCTATTGTCATACACCTGCCATAACTACCTAAGCCTTCTGAGATCCAAAACACACCACAGCTCCCTCTCTTGCCATATACTCATCATTTCTGTTCCCAATGTATATGAGAATCATACCCTCCCTTGTCATCTAACCCATCTTGCTTGCTATATATTCACCATTAATCACCCCAAAGTATGTGAGACTCAATCACTGCCTTGTCATTACCCACCCAAACCCCATCTCTTTCTGGGGCTCCAACCATTACTGCCCCAGCCCTTGTGAGACCCAAATCCCTCCCTTGTCTTCTACCCACCCAAACACCCTCTTTCACAAATTCACAGCCATCATGGTTGCACGCTAAAGACTGTGTAAGATTAGGCCAGGTCATATTCCAGTATGCTTGGTGACTAAGCACTCAAATATATGTCAGTATGGTTTTCATTCACATTAAATCTCACACTTCTCTAGAAAACACCAACTGTCAGGAGTTTGCCAGTAATACCCCGGAGCATCCCACAGTGCATCCTTGAATGTGGGGGAGGGCTCAGGAGTCTGTATCTCTAACTGACAGACTAATGACAGTTGGTGGCTTCTAGAGAAATGTGACAGTTAATGGTAATGAAAACGATACTCTCATGTACTTGCATACTTTGTTACCAAGGAGTGCAACTGCTGGGGAAAGATAAGGAGGTGTGACCTTGTTGGAGTGGATATGGCCTTGATGGATAATATATGTCACCAAGGGTGGGCTTTTAGCTTTACATTCCCACATCATGCCCTATCTCTCTCCCTCTACTTACTATTGATGAATCAGTTTGTAAGCACTCAACAACTGGCCCAGAGTCATGCCTGCCTGAATGTTGATCTAATGATCATGAATTAATTTCCTAAAGTTATGGACAAGTATCCATTTAACTAGTGCTAAAGGGATCCAGACACTCTTTCAAGTCTCTGACTTACATCTTGAAGTGCTGAAGTGAGATTAGAGTTTAGCTAGAGGGCCAGGGTGTTGATATATAAGCAGTAGTGGTCAAGAGGTGGCATCTACCCTCCCTTAGCTCAGCCATCATTATCTAATCTTTAGACTTATCTGTCCAGGTGTTTTGATAGTAAGAATGGTGTGAAATCTCTAAGGAGACAAGGATTTCCTCTTTCTAGAGAGCATTGCTTTACCTGGCATGCGATTTCTCTAGAAACAGCCATTACATTGAAATCTATAATTTCACTATTCTGATAGATCAAGCTATACAAAATTGCTCATTAGTATCTCCTCATTTCTGCTAGCCCCATTATGGAAGCAGCTCACTCTGGAAGCCCTACTAAACCCCAAATTTCTTATCAAGGATATTCAAGGTTAAGCCTGTCACTATCAATTACCATTCTTTCTCTGAGATGAGATTAGTATATTCGAGTATGCTGAGTGTTGGTGCTCATGGGGAGCTTTTCTTACTTACATTGCATGGTTAGGTATAAAAACAAAACTCAAAAACTTGTCTTACAGGTAGTGTATATTCTATTTCTGGGGATTACTGTCACGCACACACATCACCTCAGATAGGCCCGGCTCTTGCAAAATACATAGATAGTGGAAAACAGTCTTCTTTGTATTTATTTAAGATAAGGTAAAAGTAGCAATTTAGAGACTGTGCTCCATATATTACCTCTATGTGTCTTACAGTGCATTTGTGTTATGACCCTCAAATCTGTGGGAACCAAAGTCCCTTCTCTGTCATATGCTTACCCAAATTCCCTTCTTTGTATATATCAAACCAAATTCCTTGTCTGGCCTCTATCCCTATAGTATACAAATGTCAGCTTTTCCATATTCAACCCAAAAATCCTTCTATGTCATATACCCACCTAAGGCAGTTTTCTAGGAATCAACTAGAAATTTGAGTCAAAGTTGTGTTTCATATTATACACCCAATCTAATCCATCTTATAGTGTACTCATGAAAGTTGCTTATCTGCCACTAAATACTGGAAAACCAAACTCTCTCCCATATTATATACCCACCCACACTCTCTCTCTCTCTCTCTCTCTCTCTCTCTCTCTCTCTCTCTCTCTCTCTCTCTCTCTCTCTCTCTATACCCACAGTTTCTGCCCTCCTCCTTATAAGACTATATCCCTCCTTTGTCATCTGCTCACCTAAACTCCATCTCCTGCCATAGAACCAACATTTCTTCCCTAAAATCTTATAAGACACAAAACCCTCCATTTCATTCACCCAACTAAACTCCCTCTCTTGCCATGTACCCACAATTTCTGGCCCCATCCTTCCAAGACCCTCATTCCTCCCTTGCCATACACCAACATTAACTCCATCTCTTATAATATGCCCACCATTTCCTCCCCCAAACGTTGTGAAGCCCCAATCCATTCCATGTCATATACTCAACCAAACTCCCTTGCTAGACATATATCCAACATTTCTGCACCCATCCTGCTGTCACCCAAATCTTTCTCATGACATATGCCCACTGAAAATCCTTCTTTTGTCATATAACCACACAATTCCCTGTCTTGTGATATACCCAACATTTCTTCCCCCAAATATGTGAGACCCAAATATATCCATTTTTATATGCCCACAAAACTCCCTGTCTTGTCATATACCCATCCAAACTCTGTTTCTTGGAATATACCAATCACTTCTGCCCCCAAACCTTGAGAGACCCAAATATCCCCTGGTCATACACCTACCCAAACTCCCTCTCTTGGCATATACACAGCATTTTACCACCAGCTTTGTGAGACCCGAATCCCTCCCTAGACATATGCCCATCCAAACTCTTTCTCTTGCTACATACTCACCATTGCTGCCCCAAAAGAGTATAGGACCCAGATACCTCCCTTGTCATGTGCCCAGCATACTACCTCTGTTGCTATATATCCACCATTTCTGACCCCATCTTTCTGAGACCCTAATCTCACCACTGACATATAAAACCCAAACTCCTCTCTTGCCTTATAGGCACGATTTCTGACCATTGAGTGTTTGAGAATCAAATCCTTACCTTGTCATCTACCCATCCAAATCTCTCATACCATTTGCCCATCATTACACTTACCAAAGCATGTGAGACCAAAATCTCTTACTAGTCATATACCCATCCAAACTCCCTGTCTTAAAATATACCCACCATATCTGCCCCAAGCAGTGTGAGGCCCAAATCTCTCCCTTATCATCTATCTAACCAACCTTCTCTTACCCTATTTCCACCACTAATCGCTCAAAAGTATGTGAGACCCAAATCCCTCCCTATTAATATACTAACCAAGCTCTCTCTATTGCCATATACTCATCATTTCTGTTCCCAAAGTATATGAGAATCATACCCCTCCCTTGTCATCTAACCCCTCTTGCTTGCTATATATCCACCATTAATCACCCCAAAGTATGTGAGACTCAATCACTGCCTTGTCATTACCCACCCAAACCCCCTCTTTCCGGGGAACCAACCATTACTGCCCCAACCCCTTGAGACCGAAATCCCTCCCTTTTCTTCTACCCACCCAAACTACCTCTTCCCATGCACTCACCATTACTGCCCCAAACCTTGTGAGACCAAATCCCTCCCTTGTCTTCTACTCACCCAAACTCCCTCTTTCCATGTACCCACCATTACTGCCCAAACCTTGTGAGACCAAATCCCTCCCTGTCTTTTACCCACCCAAACTCCCTTTTTCCATGCACCCACCATTAATGTCCAAACCTTGTGAGACCCAATCCCTCCCTTATCTTTTTCCAACCTAAACTCCCTCTTTGCATGCACCCACCATTACTGGCCCAAACCTTGTGAGACCAAATCCCTCCCTTGTCTTCTTCCCACCCACCTCCCTATTTCCATGCAGCGACCATTAATGCCCAAACCTTGTGAGTCCCATATCCCTCCCTTGTCTTCTATCCACCCAAACTCCCTCTCTTTCCATGCACCCACATTACTGCCTCAAAACTAGTGAGGAACAAAGCTGTCCCTTGCCATTCACCCACCCATTCTGTCCCTTCCTCTATAACCATCATTTTTCCTTCCCTTTCCTGGTTTCGCCATTAGTTACTCACAAGGATACATAACTTTTCAATTAAATGGAATTTATTTTTAATTTAATAAATTCATATCAATGCGATTTTACTTGTCATATTTGGGAATTCCCCATCTTTGAGATGGCCATCTCATTGGCTTCCCCCCTCATCAGGTGCTGCAGCAGCGCTTGGTTCTCCAGTCGTGTGCTCCTCGGCTTGCTTTTCGGGGTCCTCTGCCAGAGGTTGAGGCATTTCAGTCACCGGTGCCACTTTGATTTTCTTCGGCTCCAGTACAGCTGAGGCTTCTTCGCGATCGCTCTTTCTGCTGCTCTTTTTGGAGTCCTGCTTCGGCTCCAGTACAGCTGCGGCTTCTTCGCGATTCCTCTTTCTGCTGCTCTTTTTGGAGCGGTGCTTCCTGTGCTTCCTCGTCTTGAATTCCTGGAATGGCAAGAGGTGAACACAAGAATTAGTTAATATAGGGAGAAGTCAGGAGAAGCATGTAAAGGATACTTGGTCAGAAATGGTGAGCATTGATAAGGGATTTATGCCAGGACAGAAAGAGGTAGTGACTTTAGGTAAGAGTAAACCAGTGGAGGAGGGAGCTCCGGTAGGGTTTGGCATCTCACCTTTCCATACAGGATGCTGGGTGGATACTGCTTGTAAGCTGCCTTTGTCTTTACCATGAGGAGTCCCCTGTTCGCTGCCATCGGAGCATCACTAGAGGAGGACGGGAGGTCCGTGTCAGACAGTGATGCCTGAGGTTTCTTCACAAATTCCTCCATCACCAAGTAGCGTGTTGTTTCTCCCTCGAGGGGCTGAGAACAACTGGCAGGGCAGGGAAGGCCACACCCTCAGAACTGATTCATCATCAAGGTCTCAACCAATAGTAGGTGAACTTGTGCTCTGACATCACAAAGCATGGTTCTGACCCAAAAGAATGCCTGGTGAAGCAACAAAGAGCAGAGTGTACCATTCCTAAAAATTTGATGATAGGGGGACGATATTGAGAAGGCAAAGAGAGTTTGATTTTAGATGGTGACTTCTCTTTAATAATTCTAAGGCAAACTTTCCATGGGATCCTTCTTTACATATCCACTTTAGTTGTAGTAGAAAACATGACAGATCATTTGCTTCTCCAACTTCTTCTCAAATACTATACCTGCCAATGGTTTATTCCACTATGTCTGCCTCAATCTTTGGCTAGTATCATGAATATCTTCCCTAAAATCCCTCCCAAGAAACATTCCTGTATTTGAATATCAGTATATCTATAAACCATCCTACCACTGTGTCCTATAGAATACATCTAGGCTCCCACCAGGACCTGGCCTTCTACACACATCCACCCACAGGACACTTCGATCTGCCTACCCCTTCTTGCTTCATACACAGACTTCCCATGTCTTCCTCCAGGTAAAGCCTGATGAGTGTATACCACCACCCTACACTCATTTTTCTCCATTTCACAGTATCTAGCCTGTGTCTCACAGCATAGTCTTTCAGCCTGTATCTTGCAGTAGCCACGTCTAGGCTTCCTTAGAGTCCAAACCTGACATCCTACTTAGTCCCATCACTAACTAAGTGCTATAGTCAATATCTAGGCTCACTCCAGGAGAGGCCCTATCCTCATCCACTCACAGGACACTTGGGATATCTGCACCCCCACACTCCACACATATAGTTTACAGATCATTCCCCTCCAGGGCTTAGCCTGTTGACTGTACACACACACAACACACACACACACACACACACACACACACACACACACACACACAAACATGCACTTGAATATTTGCATCTCCAAATTCCTCTGGACCTAATGAGTATAACAAAACCAGTGCCCAGGTCTTGTCTTGCTGTGTAGCAATAAAATCATGGCCTCTAGGCTTCCAAAGGATCCCATGTCAGGTGACCCAGTCTAGCCTCAATACCTCTTTTACTGTGGTGAACATACAGCCTCCTTTAATACAGTCATTCACCTAAGGACCCTTTCTACCACCAACATAAGCCCAGTCCATAACCAGTATTCTCATATCTTCCATTGTCTAGCCTATTGGGAATATCACACACTATCAGACACTTGATTTTCAACATACTGGTAGATATAACCTGGAAACCATAAGAAATGGTCAATCTTAGTCTGGACTCCATGCCTTACAGTAGTGAGTTTTAGGCTTCAACATGCTGCAGCCTATTTGGAACATTTTTTCCTATACTATAGGAGAACATCTGGGCTACTGCCAGATATAACCCTATCTACATAAACCAATAGGGCTCTTAGAGTTGCCCATACCTCTTCATACGATACCCAAACTACCTAAGTCACCCACTAGGATTTATCTAGGTGAATATATTCATACTCGGTACGTGGTTTTCCATACTGAGTGGAATTTACCCTGGACAGAATAGTCCCTGTCCCATCAAATAATGGACTCGTGCACTTTGCAGTAGTGCTTTGTGGCATTCTTCAGAAACACAAATCTCAAATTGCAGCATGATGCCACAAGCTACTATTCTTCCACAGCCAACATTGAGGGTTTCCCAGCAGTTAACATACCTGTAGTGGCTCACGGAATATCCCCATGACTTATGAAATGTTACCATTTCCTCCCAAAGTTCAAACCTATTGAATATTTCCTGTTTCCAATAGTGTTTTTCCACATCCTTCCAAACATCGCTCATATTGATGTGGGATTCCCTCTGTCTATCTGGGTATCATCATGAGACTGTGGCCTACGAGTACGGCTCTCCCTGGCAGCTGCTGGTTTTCTCCTTCAGCAGCTACATGGCACCTCCCTGACGCTGCCTAGTTTCTCTCTATATCTCTGTTCAGATTTCCTCCCTGGCTTTGCTCTACTAATCCATTGCCCAAAACATCTTCTTGAATAACCAATGGCAATAAAACATATTCATAGCATACACAGGGTAATCCCACATCATCATATCTCACTGCCAGCATCCCAGCCTAGTTTTGCCACATTCTTTCATGTTGCAGTGGGTTTCAAGAGAGTCTGAAATCCAGAGGCCTACTCCTGCTACCTGCTCCTGTTGTCTAACCAACCTACAGCGTCCTACCAAGACCCACTCTACCACACCTACACACACTAGTATCTTTTGGCCACCTATAGTAACACACTACATACCTGGACTTCATTAGTCCTCCTCCATAGTATAGTCTGGTAAATACTTCCTCAAAACCAGATACGTTTTTTTTTTTTCTACATCCATCCGTATCTAACCTGGTTTCCCAATCAATACTCTGAACTAGTTGATCAACTAGGTACCATCTAGACTTCTTCAGGTTCCCAAAACCCATCCCCTGGCCTTGTCTCATTACTTCCACATGTTCTGTAGCCAACAAAAGTTTCTAGGCTAGGTGCTGTCTGCTCCCTCACACAGAATTGGTTCTCTGTGCTACCAGGACCACCCTACTCATTAGCCACAATTCTGATGTCCTCCTCCAGGGTCTAGCTTGCTAAATAAGCCCATAAAAGATACTTGATTTGCACACCCATCTGGATGTAGCCAGAGTTCAACAAGCAGCACCCCTAGCTGGTCTGGCTGGCTGACTGTCCCTTGCAGTAAAGACCTCTATTCAGCTGGATCCCAAATACTGTAGCTCAGATTAGTCTCATAAATTCTCCTGTACTGTACCTAACATCTATCCTCCTGCTAGGATATGTCCAACCAGAAACCAGCCAAAGGACACTTTGTGTAGACTATAGTATATTAATCCTTATTTAGATTTTATTCAGATTTTTAATCTCTTCCAGGGGTCTCACTTGTTGTGTATACCACTGCCACAATCAATACTTGTTTTGATGTATAGGGCTGGATCTACCCCTGGTCCCAGAGTTACTATTCACAATTTCTCCAGCAATGTCTCCTAGAAAGCTCTAGGAGTCCTAGTCCCAACAACTCCTCCTGTGCCATAGACAACATCTACATTCCCACTGAGACCACCTCAACCTCATCAAACCACAGGAGCTCTGCCTGCCTACATATTAACACACAAAGCCCAGACTGTCCAAGTCCTTCTCCAGAGCCTAGAGAAGTAAGTGCCTCTTTCCAGCAGATAATTCTTTTCCTAATCTAGTAGAGTCTAGACCTGATGACGCATCCAGTGGCACCCCTAGAATAGCTGTTTGCATTCACTAATAGTGACTTTTATTTTTGCAGAGTTCTAAACCCTATGCTCCATCTAGGTCCTACCATGCTTTGATAAACAGCTCTAAGCCTCTGCACGCACTTTCCCTCCAACTGGCCTTGTCCTAGCACATTCTTTTGTGCTGTATCCAGCATCTGTATTCCCAACAGTAACCATCCTACCTGTATCCATCTACAGGGTGATTCTGATGACTAAACCACTTCATTACATAACCAGACACCACACAACCCCTAGGACCCAAGCTTTAACCTATTGAGTAACTCCCTACACACAAATGAATATTTGATGTTCGACATGCTGCCTGACCTACTATGGCCTCATGTGCCTTGCATTTGCAAGTTTTAGGCCAGTACAGGTTTTCAACTCCTTCAGCCAAGACTAGGTCCAGCAACTCCTACTGTGCTATAGTCAACAATTAGGATCCCTCTGCACTTAACACACCTACACCCATGCATGAAATATTTGTGCTGCATTCACAACTTCAGTTTGAATCCAGACTTTCCATGTCCTCCCCAAAGACCAACCATGGAATATTTCCCTTACCAGATAGTGTTTACCCATATGCCAACAGAGAGATAATATGTCACTACCAGTGTCCAAGTCTAGTTTTTGCCACTGACATTCTGGCATGTTGCAGTAGTGCTCACAGGATTCAACAGAGTTCCAAATGCGGGAGCCGACTCACAGCATCTACTCCTGTCCTCCAAGCAACATACATGGTCCTACAAGAACCAGCGCTGTTTGCATCGACACATAGTACTCATTTTGCTGCTATCTTACCCCAATTCAAACCCTGTATTCCTGAGCCCTCCTCCATGGTATAGCCTAGTGAGTACTCACTCCCTCACCACCAGATATTTCAATTTCTATGTCCATCTGGATCTAGCCTCTTTCAAAAATCATTATACTAACCTAGTCTGATCAACTAGTAGCAATATCTAGGCTTCTATAAGTTCCAAAATCCCATGTCTTGGCCTTCCACATATGTGATTGCCGACATCCATGCAGCAGACAAGTTGGTACCTTCACCCACCCACAGTACCCTCTGTGCTACCTCCAGCACCCTACTCCACCACATTTTTAATGTTTCCTCCAGGAACTAGCTTGTTATATAAGCCACCAACTGATACTTGTTTTCCATATCCATCGGCATCTAGCTTGAGTTTAACAGCCAGCACCCCTGCATAGTCTGGCTGCTTTCCTCTTGCAATAAGGGACTTCTAGGCAGTGCGGTCCCAACTACCTCAGCTCAGAGCTAGTCTCAGAAATCCTTCTTTGATGGAGTGGAAATCAAGACTCTGCTAGCACTGGCCCTGCAAGGATCCATCCATGGGACACTTTGAGTAGAATATAGTACACTGTTCCTTATTCAGAGTTTCCATGTATTCCCAAGGGTCTAACTTGTTGAGGTTAGTTACCCACTTACCACTTTGTCCATAGAGGGCTTGATCTACCCAAGTTGCAACATCGGGGTCCAGGACTTCTCCAGCCTCCTCCAACAGCCATTTCTGGGAATTCTCGACCCACAACTTCTTCTGTGCATCTAGATTCCAAACAAGACCACCAATGTCTCATCGAACAGAGGAGATCAGGCTGCCCTACATGACCACTCTATCCCAAGACTCTCCAAATACTCTACAAGATTTGAGATTGTAGAGCACTGCTCTGCATCCTAAAATTGTTTTTCTAAGCCATGGAGTCCAGATTGGATGGAACATCCAGTGTCATCCCTAGAATAGTTATTGCTATTACTCTCAATAGTAGTGACTTCTAGCTCTTGGTAGGGTTTCAAACCCTTTGTTCCATTCTAATCCCACCATGGCCTCCTGGGCTGAAGGAAACATTTAGTGTCGGTTTGAATCTCCTATAATGACACTTCCACACAGGATACTGTAGGCAGCGTATATATCACAACTTAATACCCAAGTTACCCAGAATTCCCATGTACTCTCAAGAGTCATTGACTAACACCAAATGTACTCATCATACATGATTTTCTACGACCTTCTGAATCGATCACAGAACTCTAGCCTAGACAGACAACACACCACACATAGCAGGGTCCTCTAGGCTTCAGTAGGGTGTCACATCTCACACCCCAGCCCAGTCCCTCCATGTATTCATGTGCTGTAGCTAACATTTAGGTTGCCTCCAGTAGTTGTCATATCTACAGCCACAGGACTAGCTGTTCGCTATACTATGGCACTCTATACATAAACTTCCCATGTTCTCTCCAGAGTCTAGTTACTGATACTCCAAACACAACCCAATATTTCTGTTTTCGTGTCATGCAAAACACAAGTCACATGCTGCAGGCAGTGTGACACAGATGTCTGGACTCCTAGCCTTGCTGTAATGACCTCTAGATTTCGACAAGATACTCAATCCTAGGCATCAGCCTATGCCTAGCATTTTGTCCTTTGCTATAGCCTACATCTATGCTCCCACAGGAACGTACCCTAGCCCTGTCTACCCACAGCTACTTTCAGAAAGCCCGGTGACACAAAAACACACCAATAATTACACAGACTTCCTGTGGTCTCTTCCTGGGTGAGCCTGGTCTTTACATCCCTATGTGACACTTGATATTCTGGTGTAGCTAGGTTGGTCCAACATCCAGTGACCATGACTAATGTGGCTACCAGTTCCTTGTGGTTGATGGCTCTAGGCTTCTGCAGACTCTACTTCCTCCAACTGACCTTGTCCTAGCATATTCCTTTGTGCTGTATCCAATATCTATACTCACAAGTGTAACCATCTTTCCTGCATTCATTATCAAGATTATATTGAAAAATATACCACCTCATTATAAAATCAGACCCACACAAACAAATGAATTCTTGACTTTGTACCTGCTGCCTAACATACTCTAGCTCTATGTGCCCTGCATTGGCCTAGGTCCAGCAATGCCTACTGTGCTATCGTCAACAACTAGGTTCGCTCGCACTTAATACACCAACACTCACCCATGGAATATTTACTCTGCTTTCAGATACCTACCCCTTATCCAGATGTCGAAAGTCTGCCCCAAAGTTCAAACTGATTAATCTTTCCTCTATAAGATAGTGTTTCTCCACATTCCACCAAAAATAGCTCAAATCTCACTACAGTGACCCAACATACTATTGCTATTTACTTCCTGCATTTCAGTTGTGACCAGTAGATTTCAAGAGAGTGACATATCCGGGGGCCTACTCCCACTACCTAAGCTTGTTTTGTAGTCAATGTAGAGGGTTATACCAAGAACTTCCTTACCTGCTTCTACAGATGGTACTTTTGTGCCAACAACATTACTCCACTGGATACCCAGTCTTCCCTAGTCCTCTCCCATGGTCTAGCTGGTGAGTACTCAGCCACTACCAGATACTTCTTTTTCTACATTTGTCTTCATCTAGCCTTATATTCAAAGACAGTTCTCTGGGCTAGCCTGATAAACTGAGCCTTGCAGTAGCAACATCTAGGTTTCTACAGGTACCCAATAGCATGCCCTGTCTTAGTCCCCTCACTTCCATGTATACTGTAGTCAACATATAGGATCCAGCATAGGTGCAACCTGCAACCAACCACGGGACCATTTCTGTAACCTCTAACTTACCATTCCATCTCCACACATTTTGTATCCTTCTCCAGGACCTTGCTCGGTTCATGATTGCTTAAATGATAGTTATTTAGCACATTCATCTGGTTCTATCCTGAGTTCAATAGCCAGCACCCCTGGCTAGTCTGGCTGCTTGTCCCTTGCAATATAGGTAAGGCTAGTCTGTAGGGTCCCAAATCTCTCAGCTTTGGGTAGTCTCTGAAATCCTCCTGTACTCTTGAGAACATCTAGTGTTCCTGTAGGACATGCCCTACCAGAGTCTACCCGCAGCTTTGTTTAATATGTAATACATTGCTCCTTTCTCAGACTTTCCACGGTGTCCTGAATGGTCTAACTTGTTGAGTAGAGCCATCCACTCAATACGTTGTTTTACAGAGGGTTGAATCTAGCATGGGTCCCATAGCCAATGGCCAGGTCTTCCCCAGACAACTACACTAGCAGTATCTATGATTCCTCATCCCATCAATACCTCTTATGCTGGAGGCAGCATGTAGATTCCCAGCAATATCACCCCTCCCTCAGCACACACTGGAGTTAGGGCTGCGTAAATCACCCTCTCCATGACCAGACTCCCAATCCTCCTCCAGAGTCTAGAGAGGTAAGTACCCTTCTGCAACAGATAATTGTTTTCTAAATCCAGTGGAATCTAGACTGTTTGGAACATCCATTGGTATCCCTGGAATTTTGCTTGTTCTCACTTGTCGTGACATCTGTACTTTAGCAGGGTCCCAAATACTTGGTTCCATCCTAGTCCCATCGTGCCCTGTTATACTCTAGGCAGTATCTACCCTACTACAACAATTACCTACAGAATCCTGTATGCTGCCTATACAATCCAACTCCATGCCCAGATTCCCATGTCCTCTCCAGGGAGAAGCAGTTCAATAACTTCAAAGTTATCCCTGATACATGCTTTCCACATCGGGTTGGCTGAACCTATCTCAGTAACCCAGTCTAGTCTGACAACCTACAATCCACAGTACAGTCCTCTAGGCTTCAGTAGGTTCCCAAATAGCACAGACTCGTCTAGTCTCATCACCTATCCATATGCTATAGCTGACATTTATGTTCCTCCCAGGAATGGCTCGATTCACAGCCATAGGTCTAGTGCTGACTCTACAAGCCTCTTCGTACAGATGCTTCCCATGTTCTTCTCCAGAGATTATCCTGTTGCACTCCCTGCACACAAACAAATACATCTATTTTCTTATCCTGCCGGATCTAACTTGTGTGCCTCAGGCAGTGACCCATAGTTGTCTGGACTGTTTGTCTTGTAGTAATTGTTCAAGTCTTCAACAGAGTCCCAAATACTAGGCCACATCCTAGTCTCAGAATTTCATTCTTTGACATTGCCTACATCTGTGCTCCCACCGGGACATACCTGACATTCATCTACTCACAAGTAGCCTCAGGATACATTGTAGCACATAAACTTCTCCAGTACATACCCAGACACCATGTGATCTCCTAGTTTAGAATGTTGTACACCCTATTGTACTCGTTTTTCCACAATTCTGCCATATATAAATTGATCTTACATCCAGTGCCATGCCTAGTGTGGTGACTAGCATTTTCTGGTATATAACTCTAGGACTCTACAGGCTTCAATCTCTCCAACTGGCCTTGTGCTGGCACATTCTGGTGTGCTGTACCTAACATCTTTCCCCCCAACAGAAATCATCCTACCTGCATCCATCGACAAGACACATTTACATGAGTAAACCAACACAGTCTGTAAACAGACTTACTAGATGAACCCCGTCAATTGAGCCTAGTGAGTAACCCGCAACACACTAAGGAGTTCTTGACACTTAATGTGAATGAAAACCAAACTCTCATGTACTTGACTACTTAGTCACCAGGGAGTGCAACTGCTAGGGATAGATTAGGGTGTGACATTGTTGGAGTAGATATGGCCTTGTTAGACAATATATGTCACTGAGGGTGGGTTTTGAGGTTGACATTCCCACAACAGGCCCAGTCTCTCTCTCTCTGCTTACTATGATGGATCAGTTTATATGCACTCAACAACTGTCGCAGTGTCCTGCCTGCCTGAATCCTGCCTTGAAGATCATGAATTCATTTCCTAAAATTAAAGGCAAGCATCCAATTAACTAGTGCTAAAGTGATCCAGACACTCTTTAAGTCTCTGCCTTGCATCTTGAAGTGTTGAAGTGAGATTAGAGTTTAGCTAGAGGGCCAGGGTGTTGACATATATGCAGTAGTGGTCAAGAGGTGGCATCTCCCCTCCCTTAGCTCAGCCATCATTGTCTAATCTTTAGTCTTATCTGGCCAGGTGCTTTGATAGTAAGAAGTGTGTGAAATCTCTAAGGAGACAAGGATTTCCTCTTTCTAGAGAGCATTGCTTTACCTGGATTACTGTAGAAATACTCATTACATTGAAGTCTATTATTTCACTAATCTGATAGATCAGGCTACACAAGTGTCTCATTCGTATATCCTCATTTGTGCTAGGCCTGTTATGGAAGCAGCCCACTCTGGAAGCCCTACTAAACCCCAAATTTCTTATCAA
The DNA here is from genome assembly GCF_903992535.2 of Arvicola amphibius. Lineage (NCBI taxonomy): Eukaryota > Metazoa > Chordata > Mammalia > Rodentia > Cricetidae > Arvicola > Arvicola amphibius. The sequence continues at coordinate 16,542 of NW_024582335.1, forward strand.
GGATAACCAAGGTTAAGCCTGTCACTTCCAATTACCATTCTTTCTCTGAGATGTGATTACTATATTCTAGTATGCTGAGTGTTTGGTGCTCCTGGGGAGCTTTTCTACTTACATTGACGATGAGTATAAAACCAACACTCAAAAACAGTTGTCTTACAGGTAATGTATATTCTATTTGTGGGGATAACTTTCACTCACACACACCATTAGAAAAGTTGACACGATCCATACGGTTAAGTTTTGCCCTGCTCTTGCAAAATTCATAGATGGAGGAGCACAGTCTTCTTCCTTCTTATCTATGAGATAAGGTAAAGGTAGCAATTTGGAGTTAGGGCTCCATACATTCCCTCTATGTGTCTTACAGTGCATTTGTGGTATGACCCTCAAATATGTGGGAACCAAAGTCCCTTCTCTGTCATATGCTTACCCAAATTCCCTTCTTTGATATATATCAAACCAAATTCCTTGTCTGGCCTCTATCCCTATAGTATACAAAATGTCAGCTTTTCCATATTCAACCCCCAAGAGCCTTCTGTGTCATATACCCACCGAAGTCAATTTTCTAGGCCTCAACTATTTGAGTCCAAGGTGTGTTTCATATCATACACCCAATCAATCCATCTTTAGAGTGTACTTATGAAAATTGCTTATCTGCCACCAAACATTCTGAGACCAAAATCTCTCGTGTACCATACATAAATCCACTCAAACTCTCTCACTCTCTCTTTCCATATGCTGACTGTTTCTGCCTTCATCCTTATGAGACCATATCCTTCCTTTGTCATCTGCCCACCAAAACTCCCTCTAAGCAATATACCCACTATTTCTGCCCCCATCCTGCCAAGGCCTCATTCCTCCCTTGCCATATAGCAACCCTACCTTCCTCTATTATAATGTGCCCACCATTTCTGCCCACAAAAAGTGGAACCCAAACATATCACTTTTCTTTTTTTATTTTATTTTATTTTTTTTATTAAGAATTTCCATCTTCTCCCCTCCTCCTCCTCCTTCCCTCCCTTCCCTTCTACGCATACCCCCTCTCCCTCCCTCTCCAGGCCAAAGAACCGTCAGGGTTTCCTTCACTATGTTAAGTCCAAGGTCCTGCCCACTCCCCCTATGTCCAGAAAGGTGAGCAACCAAACTGACAATGCTCACAGTGAGCCCATCCATGCTGTAGAGTCAAAGCCCATTGCCCCTTGTTCTTGGTTTCTCAGTCATCCTCCACCATCAGCCATATTCACATAGTCCAGACTGGTCGCCTGTTCCATCAGTCCCATTTTAACTGGACTTGGTGATCTTCTGTTAGTTCTGTCCGACTGTCTCAATGGGTGAACGCACCCCTCATGGTCCTGACTTCCTTGCTCATGATCTCCTTCCTTTTGTTCCTCATCAGAACCTTGGGAGCTCAGTCCAGTGCTCCAATGTGATGCTCTGTCATTTTCTCCATCCATCGCCAGGTTCAGTTTCTATGGTGATATACAAGATAGTCATGAGTATAGCAATAGAATCTGGACATTTCTGGCTCCTTCTCCTCAGCTGTCCATGGAACTAGCTGAGGGCATCTTCCTGGACACCTGGGAACCCCTCTAAAGTCAAGTCTCTGCCAACCCTAGAATGGCTCCCTTAATAAAGATACATAATTCCCTGTTCCCACATCCACCCTTCCTATATCCCAACCATCCTATTCCCCCAAGCTCTCCCCATCCTCCACTTCACACTTTTCTCTCCCCATCCCCCCATCCCCCCATCCCACCCCCAAGTTCCCATTTCTTGCCTGGCAATCTTGTCTACTTCCAATATCCAGGAGGATAACTCTATGTTTTTCTTTGGATTCATCTTCTAATTTAGCTTCTCTAGGATCATGAATTATAGGCCCGATGTCCTTTATTTATGGCTAGAAACCAATTATGAGTGATTACATCCCATGTTCATCTTTTGGGGCCCGGGTTACCTCACTCAGGATGGTGTTTTCTATTTCCATCCATTTGTATGCAAAATTCAAGATGTCATTGTTTTTTACCGCCGAGTAGTACTCTAATATGTATATATTCCACACTTTCCTCATCCATTCTTCCACTGAAGGGCATCTAGGTTGTTCCAGGTTCTGGCTATTACAAATAATGCTGCTATAAACATAGTTGAACAAATGCTTTTGTACTATGATTGGGCATCTCTTGGGTAAATTCCCAAGAGTGGAATTGCTGGGTCCTGGGGTAGGTTGATCCCAAATTTCCTGAGAAACCACCACACTGCTTTCCAAAGTGGTTGCACAAGTGTGCATTCCCAGCAGCAATGGATGAGTGTACCCCTTCCTCCACAACCTTTCCAGCAAAGGCTATCATTGGTGTTTTTGATTTCAGCCAATCTGACAGGTGTAAGATGGTATCTCAAAGTTGTTTTGATTTGCATTTCCCTGATTGCTAAGGAGGTTGAGCATGCCCTTAAGTGTCTTTTGGCCATTTGAAATTCTTCTGTTGAGAATTCTCTGTTCAGTTCAGCGCCCCATTTTTTAATTGGGTTAATTAGCATTTTAAAGTCTAGTCTCTTGAGTTCCTTATATATTTTGGAGGTCAGACCTTTGTCTGTTCCTGGGTTGGTGAAGATCTTTTCCTAGTCAGTAGGCTGCCTTTTTGTCTTAGTGACAGTGTCCTTTGCTTTACAGAAGCTGCTCAGCTTCAGGAGGTCCCATTTATTCAATGTTGCCCTTAATATCTGTGCTGCTGGGGCTATACGTAGGAAGCGGTCTCCTGTGCCCAAATGTTGTAGAGTACTTCTCACTTTCTCCTCTAACAGGTTCAGTGTGTTCAGATTGATATTGAGCTCTTTAATCCATTTGGACTTGAGTTTTGTGCATGGTGATTGTTATGGATGTACTTTCATTCATCTACAGGTTGACATCCAGTTATGCCAGCACCATTTGTTGAAGATGCTTTCTTTCTTCCATTGTGTACTTTTAGCACCTTTATCGAAAATCAGGTGTTCGTAGGTTTGTGGTTTAAGATCCGGGTCTTCTATACGATTCCATTGGTCAACTTCTCTTTTTTATGCCAATACCAAGCTGTTTCAATACTGTAGCTCTTTAGTAGAATTTGAAGTCAGGGATGGTAATGCCTCCAGAAGTACCTTTATTGTACAAGATTTTTTGGCTATCCTGGGTTTATTGTTTTTCCATATAAAGTTGATTATTGTCCTCTCAATCTCTGTGAAGAATTTTAATGGGACCTTGATGGGGATTGCATTGAATCTATAGATTGCTTTTGGTAGAATTGCCATTTTTACTATGTTGATCCTCCCAATCCATGAGCAGGGGAGGTCCTTCCATTTTCTGGTATCCTCTTCAATTTCTTTCTTCAAAGACTTAAAGTTCTTGTCAAATAATCCTTCATTTCCTTGGTTAGAGATACCCCAAGATATTTTATGCTATTTGTGGCTATCGTGAAAGGTGACGCTTCTCTGATTTCTTTCTCTGCTTCCTTATCCTTTGTATATAGGAGGGCAACTGATTTTTTGGAGTTGATCTTGTATCTGGCCACGTTACTAATGGAGTTTATCAGTTGTAAGAGTTCTTTGGTGGAGTTTTTCGGGTCGCTTATGTACACTATCATATCATCTGCAAATAACGAAAGTTTTACTTCTTCCTTTCCAATTTGAATCCCCTTGATCCCCTTATGTTGTCTTATTGCTATTGCTAGAACTTCAAGCACTATATTGAAGAGATGAGGAGAGAGTGGACAGCCTTGTCGTGTTCCTGAATTTAGTGGGATGGCCTTGAGTTTCTCTCCGTTTAATTTGATGTTAGCTGTTGGCTTGCTGTAAATAGCCTTTATTATATTTAGGAATGACCCTTGTATCCCTGATCTTTCCAAGACCTTTATCATAAAGGGGTGTTGAATTTTGTCAAATGTTTTTTCAGCATCTAATGAGATGATCATATGGTTTTTATCCTTCAGTTTATTTATATGATGGATTACATTGATAGATTTTCGTATGTTGAACCAGCCCTGCATCTCTGGGATGAAGCCTACTTGATCGTAGTGGATGATTTTTCTAATGTGTTCTTGGATTCGGTTTGCCAGTATTTTATTGAGAATTTTTGCGTCGATGTTCATGAGTGAGATTGGCCTGTAATTCTCTTTCTTGGTTGAGTCTTTGTGTGGTTTAGGTATCAGGGTAATTGTAGCTTCATAAAAGGAATTTGGCAATGATTGTTCTGTTTCTATATTATTAAATACATTAAGGAGTATAGGTATTAGGTCTTCTTGGATGTTCTGGTAGAATTCTGCATTGAAACCATCTGGTCCTGGGGTTTTTTTGATAGGGAGGTTTCTGATAACAGTTTCTAATTCTTCACGACTAACAGGACTATTTAGATTGTTCACCTGGTCCTGGTTTAACTTTGGTATATGGTACTTATCTAAAAAAGTGTCCATTTCTTTTACATTTTCGAATTTTGTGGCATACAGGCTTTTGTAGTAAGATCTAATGATTCTCTGAATTTCCTCTGTGTCTGTGGTTATGTCCCCCTTTTCATTTCTAATCTTATTGATTTGTTTGTTCTCTCTCTGCCGTTTGATTAGTTTGGCTAGGGGTTTGTCAATCTTGTTGATTTTCTCCGAGAACCAGCCTTTTGTTTCATTGATTCTTTGGATTGTTTTCTGTGTTTCTATTTTGTTTATTTCAGCCCTCAGTTTGATAATTTCCAGTCTTCTATTCCTTCTAGGTGAGTCTGCTTCTTTCTTTTCTAGAGCTTTCAGGTGTGCTGTTAAGTCTCCAATGTGTGCTTTCTCCATTATTTAAGTGGGCAATTAGTGCTATGAATTTTCCTCTTAGCACTGCTTTCATAGTTTCCCATAGGTTTGAGTATGTTGTGTCCTTATTTTCATTAAATTCAAGGAAGATTTTAATTTATTTCTTTATTTCTTCCTTGACCCAGGTGTGGTTCAGTAGTTGACTGCTCAGTTTCCATGAGTTTGTAGGCTTTCTCGGGGTAGCATTGTTGTTGAATTCTAATTTTAATCCATGGTGATCCGATAAGATGCAGGTGGTTACTAATATGTTTTTGTAACTGTGGAAGTTTGCTTTGTTACCGAGTATGTGGTCAATTTTCGAAAAGGTTCCATGAGCCGCAGAGAAGAAAGAATATTCTTTTCTATTTGGGTGGAATGTTCTATAGATGTCTGTTAAGTCCATTTGGTTCATTACCTCCATTAAGTCTCTTAATTCTCTGTTAGGTTTCTGTTGGATTGACCTGTCCATTGCTGAGAGCAGAGTGTTGAAGTCTCCCACTATCAGTGTGTGTGGTTTGATTGCTGCCTTGAGTTCTAGTAGTGTTTCTTTTACATAAGTGGGTGCTTTTATATTAGGGGCATAGATATTTAGGATTGAGACTTCATTCTGATGGATTTTGCCTGTAATGAGTATAAAGTGTCCCTTTCCATCTCTTCTGATTGATTTTAGTTTGAAGTCAACTTTGTTAGAAATTAGTATGGCCACACCGGCTTGTTTCTTAGGTCCATTTGCTTGATAAATCTTTTCCCAACCCTTTACTCTGAGTAGATGTCTGTCTTTGTGGTTGAGGTGTGTTTCTTGTAAACAGCAGAATGTTGGATCCTGTTTTCGTATCCAATCTCTTAGCCTGTGCCTTTTTATAGGTGAATTGAGTCCATTGATATTAAGTGATATTAATGACCAGTGGTTGTTAACTCCAGTTGTCATTTTTATTTGGTAGTAGGGATTGTGTGTTTCCTTTCTTTGAGATGTGCTGGTGAAGGGTTGCTAGATGTCTGAGTTATTTTGGGCAATGTTGGACTCCTTGGTTTGTGATTTTCCTTCTATTACTTCCTGTAAGGTTGGATTTGTGGCTACGTATTGTATAAATTTGTTTTTATCTTGGAATATTTTTTTTCTCCATTTATATTGAATGAAAGCTTGGCTGGGTATAGTAATCTGGGCTTGCATCCATGGTCTCTTAGTTTCTGCAAAACATCTATTCTGGACCTTCTGGCTTTCATGGTCTCCATAGAGAAGTCAGGTGGAAGTCTGATAGGTTTACCTTTATAAGTTACTTGAACTTTTTCCTTTGCAGCTCTTAATATTCTTTCTTTATTCTGTATCTTTTGTGTTTTGATTATAATATGGCGAGGGGACGATTTTTTTTTTGATCCAGTCTATTTGGTGTTCTGTAAGTTTCTTGAACCTTAATTGGAATATCTTTCTTTAGGTTTGGGAAGTTTTCTTCTATAATTTTATTAAATATATTTTCTGGACCATTGAGCTGTAATTCTTCTCCTTCTTCTATGCCTATTATTCTTAGGTTTGGTCTTTTTATTGTGTCCCAGATTTCCTCAATGTTTTGTGATGAAAATTTGTTGGATTTGCTGTTTTCTTTGATCAGTGCGTTTATTTTCTCTATGGTATCTTCGGAATCTGAGATTCTTCTATCTCTTGTATTCTGTTGGTTATGCTTGTTTCTGTAGTCTCTGTTCGTTTACATAGATTTTCCATATCCAGCTGGCCCTCGGTTTGTCTTTCCTTCCTTGCCTCCATTTCAGTTTTCAAGGCTTGCACTGTTTCCATTATCTGTTTGATTTTTTCTCTTGGTTTCCTAGGATATCATTTACGGATTTACTCAATTCTTCAAACTTTTTGTTATTCTTCTTATCCATTTCCTTAAGGGAGTTTTTCACCTCCTGTTTAAGGGACTCTATTACTTTCATAAAGTCAGTTTTTTCTACTTCTTCTTGATTAGTGTGTTCAAGTCCTCCTGTTGTAAGTTCGCTGGGTTCTGGTGCTTTCATGTCGTTTTTCAAATTGTTGGAGGAATTCTTGCATTGTTGCCTGCCTATTTCTTCTTCTGAACAATTCCCTATGGGTCTTCTTTTAGAAGTTCAATTCACCCCAATGAATTCAATTCACTCACCCCAATGAATGATGGACCTTCTGGTAGACAGTCAGGTCTCAGTACTGGCCCAGTGGCTCGCTGACAAAGGGCCTACCTTTCTGTAGTCAGGCTATTGAAACAGAGGACCTCCCACCCCCCTGGGTGCACTCAATTTCTGGTCCAGGCACCCAAACAGGCTGAGCTGTGGGATTTTATGGCCCCGAAGACAGGAGGATGAAGCAGGGTGGGCGGAGTTCTGGGTGCAAGCTGGGATGGGACAGGAAAGGAGAGGCAGTATCCAGGGAGAATAACCCCTGCAGGAAGAGCAGGAAGTGTGTGTGGGGGGGAGGTTGGGGAATGTCCGAGGTCCCTCTCCAGGCAGTTGCCTCTGTTCAGGCACTCAATCACCCCAATGAACGATGGATCTTCTGGTACACAGTCAGGTCTCCTTCCTGGCCAAGCAGCTTGCAGACACATATCACTTTCTTACAACCCACCAAAAGATCCTCTCTTGTAATACACCACCCAAATTGTGTTTCTGAAAATATACCAATCATTTCTGCCCCCAAACCTTGAAAAAGCCAAACACCCCCTGGTCATACAACGACCCAAAATCCCTCTCTTGGCATATACCCATCATTTTGCATCCAGCCTTGTAAGACCCGAATCCCTCCTTTGAATTATACCTATCCAAACTCTTTCTCTTCCTACATACTCATCATTGCTGCCCCCAAAGTGTAGGATCCAAATCCCTCCCTAGTCATTTGCCCGGCAAAACTCGCTCTGTTTCTATATACCTACAATTTATGACCCCATCTTTCTGAGACCCTATTCCCACCCTTGTCATATAATAACCCAAACTCCTCTCTTGCCATATACTCATGATTTCTGACCACTGAGTGTTTGAAATCAACTCCTTCCCTTGTCATCTACAAACCCAAATCTCCCTTGCCATTTACCCATCATTACTGTCCCCAAAGTATGTGAAACCCAAATCCCTTCCTAGTCATATACCCATCCAAACTCCCTGTCTTAAAATATATCCACCATATCTGCCCCAAACAGTGTGAGACCCAAATCTCTCCCTTATCATCTATCTAACCAAACTTCTCTTACACTATTTCCACCACTACTCGCTCAAAAGTATGTGAGGCACAAATCCCTCCCTATTGACATACTAACCAAACTCCCTCTCTTGCCATATACCTGCCATTTCTGTTCCCATCTTTGTGAGAACCTAATCCCTCCCTTGTCTCAATACCCACCTGAACTCCCTTTCTTCCCATATCTCCAACATTACTTTTTGCAGAGTCTGTGAGACCCAAATCCCTCCCATATCTTTTACCCTCCCAAATTCCCTCTCTTACCATATACCTGCCATTTCTGTCAACTAAGTACATAAGAATCATATCCCTCCTTTGTCATCTAACTTATATTGCCACATACCCACCATTAAATCCCTCCAAAGTATAAGAGACACAATCTCCCTCTTGTCTTCTACCCACAAAAACTCCCTCTATTGTCATACACCTGCCATAACTACCTAAGCCTTCTGAGATCCAAAACACACCACAGCTCCCTTCTTGCCATATACTCATCATTTCTGTTCCCAATGTATATGAGAATCATACCCCTCCCTTGTCATCTAACCCATCTTGCTTGCTATATATCACCATTAATCACCCCAAAGTATGTGAGACTCAATCACTGCCTTGTCATTACCCACCCAAACCCCATCTCTTTCTGGGGCTCCAACCATTACTGCCCCAGCCCTTGTGAGACCCAAATCCCTCCCTTGTCTTCTACCCACCCAAACACCCTCTTTCACAATTCACAGCCATCATGGTTGCACGCTAAAGACTGTGTAAGATTAGGCCAGGTCATATTCCAGTATGCTTGGTGACTAAGCACTCAAATATATGTCAGTATGGTTTTCATTCACATTAAATCTCACACTTCTCTAGAAAACACCAACTGTCAGGAGTTTGCCAGTAATACCCCGGAGCATCCCACAGTGCATCCTTGAATGTGGGGGAGGGCTCAGGAGTCTGTATCTCTAACTGACAGACTAATGACAGTTGGTGGCTTCTAGAGAAATGTGACAGTTAATGGTAATGAAAACGATACTCTCATGTACTTGCATACTTTGTTACCAAGGAGTGCAACTGCTGGGGAAAGATAAGGAGGTGTGACCTTGTTGGAGTGGATATGGCCTTGATGGATAATATATGTCACCAAGGGTGGGCTTTTAGCTTTACATTCCCACATCATGCCCTATCTCTCTCCCTCTACTTACTATTGATGAATCAGTTTGTAAGCACTCAACAACTGGCCCAGAGTCATGCCTGCCTGAATGTTGATCTAATGATCATGAATTAATTTCCTAAAGTTATGGACAAGTATCCATTTAACTAGTGCTAAAGGGATCCAGACACTCTTTCAAGTCTCTGACTTACATCTTGAAGTGCTGAAGTGAGATTAGAGTTTAGCTAGAGGGCCAGGGTGTTGATATATAAGCAGTAGTGGTCAAGAGGTGGCATCTACCCTCCCTTAGCTCAGCCATCATTATCTAATCTTTAGACTTATCTGTCCAGGTGTTTGATAGTAAGAATGGTGTGAAATCTCTAAGGAGACAAGGATTTCCTCTTTCTAGAGAGCATTGCTTTACCTGGCATGCGATTTCTCTAGAAACAGCCATTACATTGAAATCTATAATTTCACTATTCTGATAGATCAAGCTATACAAAATTGCTCATTAGTATCTCCTCATTTCTGCTAGCCCCATTATGGAAGCAGCTCACTCTGGAAGCCCTACTAAACCCCAAATTTCTTATCAAGGATATTCAAGGTTAAGCCTGTCACTATCAATTACCATTCTTTCTCTGAGATGAGATTAGTATATTCGAGTATGCTGAGTGTTTGGTGCTCATGGGGAGCTTTTCTTACTTACATTGCATGGTTAGGTATAAAAACAAAACTCAAAAACTTGTCTTACAGGTAGTGTATATTCTATTTCTGGGGATTACTGTCACGCACACACATCACCTCAGATAGGCCCGGCTCTTGCAAAATACATAGATAGTGGAAAACAGTCTTCTTTGTATTTATTTATAAGATAAGGTAAAAGTAGCAATTTAGAGTCTGTGCTCCATATATTACCTCTATGTGTCTTACAGTGCATTTGTGTTATGACCCTCAAATCTGTGGGAACCAAAGTCCCTTCTTCTGTCATATGCTTACCCAAATTCCCTTCTTTATATATCAAACCAAATTCCTTGTCTGGCCTCTATCCCTATAGTATACAAATGTCAGCTTTTCCATATACCCCAAAAAGCCTTCTATGTCATATACCCACCTAAGGCAGTTTTCTAGGAATCAACTAGAAATTTGAGTCAAAGTTGTGTTTCATATTATACACCCAATCTAATCCATCTTTATAGTGTACTCATGAAAGTTGCTTATCTGCCACTAAATACTGGAAAACCAAAATCTCTCCCATATTATATACCAACCCAAATCTCTCTCTCTTTCCTCTCTCTCTCTCTCTCCTCTCTCTCTCTCTCTCTCTCTCTATACCCACAGTTTCTGCCCTCCTCCTTATAAGACTATATCCCTCCTTTGTCATCTGCTCACCTAAACTCCATCTCCTGCCATAGAACCAACATTTCTTCCCTAAAATCTTATAAGACACAAAACCCTCCATTTCATTCACCCAACTAAACTCCCTCTCTTGCCATGTACCCACAATTTCTGGCCCCATCCTTCCAAGACCCTCATTCCTCCCTTGCCATACACCAACATTAACTCCATCTCTTATAATATGCCCACCATTTCCTCCCCCAAACGTTGTGAAGCCCCAATCCATTCCATGTCATATACTCAACCAAACTCCCTTGCTAGACATATATCCAACATTTCTGCACCCATCCTGCTGTCACCCAAATCTTTCTCATGACATATGCCCACTGAAAATCCTTCTTTTGTCATAACCACACAATTCCCTGTCTTGTGATATACCCAACATTTCTTCCCCCAAATATGTGAGACCCAAATATATCCATTTTTATATGCCCACAAAACTCCCTGTCTTGTCATATACCCATCCAAACTCTGTTTCTTGGAATATACCAATCACTTCTGCCCCCAAACCTTGAGAGACCCAATATCCCCTGGTCATACACCTACCCAAACTCCCTCTCTTGGCATATACACAGCATTTTACCACCAGCTTTGTGAGACCCGAATCCCTCCCTAGACATATGCCCATCCAAACTCTTTCTCTTGCTACATACTCACCATTGCTGCCCCAAAAGAGTATAGGACCCAGATACCTCCCTTGTCATGTGCCCAGCATACTACCTCTGTTGCTATATATCCACCATTTCTGACCCCATCTTTCTGAGACCCTAATCTCACCACTGACATATAAAACCCAAACTCCTCTCTTGCCTTATAGGCACGATTTCTGACCATTGAGTGTTTGAGAATCAAATCCTTACCTTGTCATCTACCCATCCAAATCTCTCATACCATTTGCCCATCATTACACTTACCAAAGCATGTGAGACCAAATCTCTTACTAGTCATATACCCATCCAAACTCCCTGTCTTAAAATATACCCACCATATCTGCCCCAAGCAGTGTGAGGCCCAAATCTCTCCCTTATCATCTATCTAACCAACCTTCTCTTACCCTATTTCCACCACTAATCGCTCAAAAGTATGTGAGACCCAAATCCCTCCCTATTAATATACTAACCAAGCTCTCTCTATTGCCATATACTCATCATTTCTGTTCCCAAAGTATATGAGAATCATACCCCTCCCTTGTCATCTAACCCCTCTTGCTTGCTATATCCACCATTAATCACCCCAAAGTATGTGAGACTCAATCACTGCCTTGTCATTACCCACCCAACCCCCTCTCTTTCCGGGGAACCAACCATTACTGCCCCAACCCCTTGAGACCGAAATCCCTCCCTTTTCTTCTACCCACCCAAACTACCTCTTCCCATGCACTCACCATTACTGCCCCAAACCTTGTGAGACCAAATCCCTCCCTTGTCTTCTACTCACCCAAACTCCCTCTTTCCATGTACCCACCATTACTGCCCCAAACCTTGTGAGACCAAATCCCTCCCTTGTCTTTTACCCACCCAAACTCCCTTTTTCCATGCACCCACCATTAATGTCCAAACCTTGTGAGACCCAATCCCTCCCTTATCTTTTTCCAACCCAAACTCCCTCTTTGCATGCACCCACCATTACTGGCCCAAACCTTGTGAGACCAAATCCCTCCCTTGTCTTCTTCCCACCCACCTCCCTATTTCCATGCAGCGACCATTAATGCCCAAACCTTGTGAGTCCCATATCCCTCCCTTGTCTTCTATCCACCCAAACTCCCTCTCTTTCCATGCACCCACATTACTGCCTCAAAACTAGTGAGGAACAAAGCTGTCCCTTGCCATTCACCCACCCATATTCTGTCCCTTCCTCTATAACCATCATTTTTCCTTCCCTTTCCTGGTTTCGCCATTAGTTACTCACAAGGATACATAACTTTTCAATTAAATGGAATTTATTTTTAATTTAATAAATTCATATCAATGCGATTTTACTTGTCATATTTGGGAATTCCCCATCTTTGAGATGGCCATCTCATTGGCTTCCCCCCTCATCAGGTGCTGCAGCAGCGCTTGGTTCTCCAGTCGTGTGCTCCTCGGCTTGCTTTTCGGGGTCCTCTGCCAGAGGTTGAGGCATTTCAGTCACCGGTGCCACTTTGATTTTCTTCGGCTCCAGTACAGCTGAGGCTTCTTCGCGATCGCTCTTTCTGCTGCTCTTTTTGGAGTCCTGCTTCGGCTCCAGTACAGCTGCGGCTTCTTCGCGATTCCTCTTTCTGCTGCTCTTTTTGGAGCGGTGCTTCCTGTGCTTCCTCGTCTTGAATTCCTGGAATGGCAAGAGGTGAACACAAGAATTAGTTAATATAGGGAGAAGTCAGGAGAAGCATGTAAAGGATACTTGGTCAGAAATGGTGAGCATTGATAAGGGATTTATGCCAGGACAGAAAGAGGTAGTGACTTTAGGTAAGAGTAAACCAGTGGAGGAGGGAGCTCCGGTAGGGTTTGGCATCTCACCTTTCCATACAGGATGCTGGGTGGATACTGCTTGTAAGCTGCCTTTGTCTTTACCATGAGGAGTCCCCTGTTCGCTGCCATCGGAGCATCACTAGAGGAGGACGGGAGGTCCGTGTCAGACAGTGATGCCTGAGGTTTCTTCACAAATTCCTCCATCACCAAGTAGCGTGTTGTTTCTCCCTCGAGGGGCTGAGAACAACTGGCAGGGCAGGGAAGGCCACACCCTCAGAACTGATTCATCATCAAGGTCTCAACCAATAGTAGGTGAACTTGTGCTCTGACATCACAAAGCATGGTTCTGACCCAAAAGAATGCCTGGTGAAGCAACAAAGAGCAGAGTGTACCATTCCTAAAAATTTGATGATAGGGGGACGATATTGAGAAGGCAAAGAGAGTTTGATTTTAGATGGTGACTTCTCTTTAATAATTCTAAGGCAAACTTTCCATGGGATCCTTCTTTACATATCCACTTTAGTTGTAGTAGAAAACATGACAGATCATTTGCTTCTCCAACTTCTTCTCAAATACTATACCTGCCAATGGTTTATTCCACTATGTCTGCCTCAATCTTTGGCTAGTATCATGAATATCTTCCCTAAAATCCCTCCCAAGAACATTCCTGTATTTGAATATCAGTATATCTATAAACCATCCTACCACTGTGTCCTATAGAATACATCTAGGCTCCCACCAGGACCTGGCCTTCTACACACATCCACCCACAGGACACTTGGATCTGCCTACCCCTTCTTGCTTCATACACAGACTTCCCATGTCTTCCTCCAGGGTAAAGCCTGATGAGTGTATACCACCACCCTACACTCATTTTTCTCCATTTCACAGTATCTAGCCTGTGTCTCACAGCATAGTCTTTCAGCCTGTATCTTGCAGTAGCCACGTCTAGGCTTCCTTAGAGTCCAAACCTGACATCCTACTTAGTCCCATCACTAAGTGCTATAGTCAATATCTAGGCTCACTCCAGGAGAGGCCCTATCCTCATCCACTCACAGGACACTTGGGATATCTGCACCCCCACACTCCACACATATAGTTTACAGATCATTCCCCTCCAGGGCTTAGCCTGTTGACTGTACACACACACACACACACACCACACACACACACACACACACACACACACACACAACACAAACATACACTTGAATATTTGCATCTCCAAATTCCTCTGGACCTAATGAGTATAACAAAACCAGTGCCCAGGTCTTGTCTTGCTGTGTAGCAATAAAATCATGGCCTCTAGGCTTCCAAAGGATCCCATGTCAGGTGACCCAGTCTAGCCTCAATACCTCTTTTACTGTGGTGAACATACAGCCTCCTTTAATACAGTCATTCACCTAAGGACCCTTTCTACCACCAACATAAGCCCAGTCCATAACCAGTATTCTCATATCTTCCATTGTCTAGCCTATTGGGAATATCACACACTATCAGACACTTGATTTTCAACATACTGGTAGATATAACCTGGAAACCATAAGAAATGGTCAATCTTAGTCTGGACTCCATGCCTTACAGTAGTGAGTTTTAGGCTTCAACATGCTGCAGCCTATTTGGAACATTTTTTCCTATACTATAGGAGAACATCTGGGCTACTGCCAGATATAACCCTATCTACATAAACCAATAGGGCTCTTAGAGTTGCCCATACCTCTTCATACGATACCCAAACTACCTAAGTCACCCACTAGGATTTATCTAGGTGAATATATTCATACTCGGTACGTGGTTTTCCATACTGAGTGGAATTTACCCTGGACAGAATAGTCCCTGTCCCATCAATAATGGACTCGTGCACTTTGCAGTAGTGCTTTGTGGCATTCTTCAGAAACACAAATCTCAAATTGCAGCATGATGCCACAAGCTCCTATTCTTCCACAGCCAACATTGAGGGTTTCCCAGCAGTTAACATACCTGTAGTGGCTCACGGAATATCCCCATGACTTATGAAATGTTACCATTTCCTCCCAAAGTTCAAACCTATTGAATATTTCCTGTTTCCAATAGTGTTTTTCCACATCCTTCCAAACATCGCTCATATTGATGTGGGATTCCCCTCTGTCTATGGGGTATCATCATGAGACTGTGGCCTACGAGTACGGCTCTCCCTGGCAGCTGCTGGTTTTCTCCTTCAGCAGCTACATGGCACTCCCTGACGCTGCCTAGTTTCTCTCTATATCTCTGTTCAGATTTCCTCCCTGGCTTTGCTCTACTAATCCATTGCCCAAAACATCTTCTTGAATAACCAATGGCAATAAAACATATTCATGCATACACAGGGTAATCCCACATCATCATATCTCACTGCCCGCATCCCAGCCTAGTTTTGCCACATTCTTTAATGTTGCAGTGGGTTTCAAGAGAGTCTGAAATCCAGAGGCCTACTCCTGCTACCTGCTCTGTTGTCTAACCAACCTACAGCGTCCTACCAAGACCCACTCTACCACACCTACACACTAGTATTCTTTTGGCCACCTATAGAACACTACATACCTGGACTTCATTAGTCCTCCTCCATAGTATAGTTGGTAAAACTTCCTCAAAACAGATACGTTTTTTTTTTGTTTTCTACATCCATCGTATCTAACCTGGTTTCCCAATCAATACTCTGAAAGTTTGATCACTAGGTACCATCTAGATTCTTCAGGTTCCCAAAACCCCATCCCCTGGCCTTGTCTCATTACTTCCACATGTTCTGTGGCCAACAAAAGTTTCTAGGCTAGGTGCTGTCTGCTCCCTCACACAGAATTGGTTCTCTGTGCTACCAGGACCACCCTACTCATTAGCCACAATTTGATGTCCTCCTCCAGGGTCTAGCTTGCTAAATAAGCCCATAAAAGATACTTGATTTGCACACCCATCTGGATGTAGCCAGAGTTCAACAAGCAGCACCCCTAGCTGGTCTGGCTGGCTGACTGTCCCTTGCAGTAAAGACCTCTATTCAGCTGGATCCCAAATACTGTAGCTCAGATTAGTTCTAAATTCTCCTGTACTGTACCTAACATCTATCCTCCTGCTAGGATTGTCCAACCAGAAACCAGCCAAAGGACATGTGTAGACTATAGTATATTAATCCTATTTAGATTTTATTCAGATTTTTAATCTCTTCCAGGGGTCTCACTTGTGTGTATACCACTGCCACAATCAATACTTGTTTTGATGTATAGGGCTGGATCGACCCCTGGTCCCAGTAGTTCTATTCCAATTTCTCCAGCAATGTCTCCTAGAAAGCTCTAGGAGTCCTAGTCCCAACAATCCTCCTGTGCCATAGACAACATCTACATTCCCACTGAGACCACCTCAACCTCATCAAACCACAGGAGCTCTGCCTGCCTACATATTAACACACAAAGCCCAGACTGTCCAAGTCCTTCTCCAGGCCTAGAGAAGTAAGTGCCTCTTTCCAGCAGATAATTCTTTCCTAATCTAGTAGAGTCTAGACCTGATGACGCATCCAGTGGCACCCCTAGAATAGCTGTTGCATTCACTAATAGTGACTTTTAATTTTTTGCAGAGTTCTAAAACCCTATGCTCCATCTAGGTCCTACCATGCTTTGATAAACAGCTCTAAGCCTTGCACGCACTTTCCTCCAACTGGCCTTGTCCTAGCACATTCTTGTGCTGTATCCAGCATCTGTATTCCCAACAGTAACCATCCTACCTGTATCCATTACAGGGTGATTCTGATGACTAAACCACTTCATTACATAACCAGACACACAACCCCTAGGACCCAAGCTTTAACCTATTGAGTAACTCCCTACCACAAATGAATATTTGATGTTCGACATGCTGCTGACCTACTATGGCCTCATGTGCCTGCATTTGCAAGTTTTAGGCCAGTACAGGTTTTCAACTCCTTCAGCCAAGACTAGGTCCAGCAAACTCCTACTGTGCTATAGTCAACAATTAGGATCCCTCTGCACTTAACACACCTACACCCATGCATGAAATATTTGCTGCTGCATTCACAACTTCAGTTTGAATCCAGACTTTCCATGTCCTCCCCAAAGACCAACCATGGAATATTTCCCTTACCAGATAGTGTTTACCCATATGCCAACAGAGAGATAATATGTCACTACCAGTGCCAAGTCTAGTTTTTGCCACTGACATTCTGGCATGTTGCAGTAGTGCTCACAGGATTCAAACAGAGTTCCAAATGCGGGAGCCGACTCACAGCATCTACTCCTATCCTCCAAGCAACATACATGGTCCTACAAGAACCAGCGCGTGTTGCATCGACACATAGTACTCATTTTGCTGCTATCTTACCCCAATTCAAACCCTGTATTCCTGAGCCCTCCTCCATGTATAGCCTAGTGAGCTCACTCCCTACCACCAGATATTTCAATTTCTGTCCATCTGGATCTAGCCTCTTCAAAACATCATTATACTAACCTAGTCTGATCAACTTAGTAGCAATATCTAGGCTTCTATAAGTTCCAAAATCCCATGTCTTGGCCTTCCACATATGTGATTGCCGACATCCATGCAGCAGACAAGTTGGTACTTCACCCACCCACAGTACCCTCTGTGCCACTCCAGCACCTACTCCACCACATTTTTAATTTTCCTCCAGGAACTAGCTTGTTATATAAGCACCAACTGATACTGTTTCCATATCCATCGGCATCTAGCTTGAGTTAACAGCCAGCACCCCTGCATAGTCTGGCTGCTTTCCTCTTGCAATAAGGGACTTCTAGGCAGTGCGGTCCCAACTACCTCAGCTCAGACTAGTCTCAGAAATCCTTCTTTGATGGAGTGGAAATCAAGACTCTGCTAGCACTGGCCCTGCAAGATCCATCCATGGGACACTTTGAGTAGAATATAGTACACTGTTCCTTATTCAGAGTTTCCATGTATTCCCAAGGGTCTAACTTGTTGAGGTTAGTTACCCACTACCACTTTGTCCATAGAGGGCTTGATCTACCCAAGTTGCAACATCCGGGGTCCAGGACTTCTCCAGCTCCTCAACAGCCATTTCTGGGATTCTCGACCCATCAACTTTTCTGGCATCTAGATTCCAAACAAGACCACCAATGTCTCATCGAACAGAGGAGATCAGGCTGCCCTACATGACCACTCTATCCCAAGACTCTCCAAATACTCTACAAGATTTGAGATTGTAGAGCACTGCTCTGCATCCTAAAATTGTTTTTCTAAGCCAATGGAGTCCAGATTGGATGGAACATCCAGTGTCATCCTAGAATAGTTATTGCTATTACTCTCAATAGTAGTGACTTCCAGCTCTTGGTAGGGTTTCAAACCCTTTGTTCCATTCTAATCCACCATGGCCTCCTGGGCTGAAGGAAACATTTAGTGTCGGTTTGAATCTCCTATAATGACACTTCCACACAGGATACTGTAGGCAGCGTATATATCACAACTTAATACCCAAGTTACCCAGAATTCCCATGTACTCTCAAGAGTCATTGACTAACACCAAATGTACTCATCATACATGATTTTCTACGACCTTCTGAATCGATCACAGAACTCTAGCCTAGACAGACAACACACCACACATAGCAGGGTCCTCTAGGCTTCAGTAGGGTGTCACATCTCACACCCCAGCCCAGTCCCTCCATGTATTCATGTGCTGTAGCTAACATTTAGGTTGCCTCCAGTAGTTGTCATATCTACAGCCACAGGACTAGCTGTTCGCTATACTATGGCACTCTATACATAAACTTCCCATGTTCTCTCCAGAGTCTAGTTACTGATACTCCAAACACAACCCAATATTTCTGTTTTCGTGTCATGCAAAACACAAGTCACATGCTGCAGGCAGTGTGACACAGATGTCTGGACTCCTAGCCTTGCTGTAATGACCTCTAGATTTCGACAAGATACTCAATCCTAGGCATCAGCCTATGCCTAGCATTTTGTCCTTTGCTATAGCCTACATCTATGCTCCCACAGGAACGTACCCTAGCCCTGTCTACCCACAGCTACTTTCAGAAAGCCCGGTGACACATAAAACACACCAATAATTACACAGACTTCCTGTGGTCTCTTCCTGGGTGAGCCTGGTCTTTACATCCCTATGTGACACTTGATATTCTGGTGTAGCTAGGTTGGTCCAACATCCAGTGACCATGACTAATGTGGCTACCAGTTCCTTGTGGTTGATGGCTCTAGGCTTCTGCAGACTCTACTTCCTCCAACTGACCTTGTCCTAGCATATTCCTTTGTGCTGTATCCAATATCTATACTCACAAGTGTAACCATCTTTCCTGCATTCATTATCAAGATTATATTGAAAAATATACCACCTCATTATAAAATCAGACCCACACAAACAAATGAATTCTTGACTTTGTACCTGCTGCCTAACATACTCTAGCTCTATGTGCCCTGCATTGGCCTAGGTCCAGCAATGCCTACTGTGCTATCGTCAACAACTAGGTTCGCTCCGCACTTAATACACCAACACTCACCCATGGAATATTTACTCTGCTTTCAGATACCTACCCCTTATCCAGATGTCGAAAGTCTGCCCCAAAGTTCAAACTGATTAATCTTTCCTCTATAAGATAGTGTTTCTCCACATTCCACCAAAAATAGCTCAAATCTCACTACAGTGACCCAACATACTATTGCTATTTACTTCCTGCATATTTCAGTTGTGACCAGTAGATTTCAAGAGAGTGACATATCGGGGGCCTACTCCCACTACCTAAGCTTGTTTTGTAGTCAATGTAGAGGGTTATACCAAGAACTTCCTTACCTGCTTCTACAGATGGTACTTTTGTGCCAACAACATTACTCCACTGGATACCCAGTCTTCCCTAGTCCTCTCCCATGGTCTAGCTGGTGAGTACTCAGCCACTACCAGATACTTCTTTTTCTACATTTGTCTTCATCTAGCCTTATATTCAAAGACAGTTCTCTGGGCTAGCCTGATAAACTGAGCCTTGCAGTAGCAACATCTAGGTTTCTACAGGTACCCAATAGCATGCCCTGTCTTAGTCCCCTCACTTCCATGTATACTGTAGTCAACATATAGGATCCAGCATAGGTGCAACCTGCAACCAACCACGGGACCATTTCTGTAACCTCTAACTTACCATTCCATCTCCACACATTTTGTATCCTTCTCCAGGACCTTGCTCGGTTCATGATTGCTTAAATGATAGTTATTTAGCACATTCATCTGGTTCTATCCTGAGTTCAATAGCCAGCACCCCTGGCTAGTCTGGCTGCTTGTCCCTTGCAATATAGGTAAGGCTAGTCTGTAGGGTCCCAAATCTCTCAGCTTTGGGTAGTCTCTGAAATCCTCCTGTACTCTTGAGAACATCTAGTGTTCCTGTAGGACATGCCCTACCAGAGTCTACCCGCAAGCACTTTGTTTAATATGTAATACATTGCTCCTTTCTCAGACTTTCCAGGTTCCTGAATGGTCTAACTTGTTGAGTAGAGCCATCCACTCAATACGTTGTTTTACACAGAGGGTTGAATCTAGCATGGGTCCCATAGCCAATGGCCAGGTCTTCCCCAGACAACTACACTAGCAGTATCTATGATTCCTCATCCCATCAATACCTCTTATGCTGGAGGCAGCATGTAGATTCCCAGCAATATCACCCCTCCCTCAGCACACACTGGAGTTAGGGCTGCGTAAATCACCCTCTCCATGACCAGACTGCCCAAATCCTCCTCCAGAGTCTAGAGAGGTAAGTACCCTTCTGCAACAGATAATTGTTTTCTAAATCCAGTGGAATCTAGACTGTTTGGAACATCCATTGGTATCCCTGGAATTTTGCTTGTTCTCACTTGTCGTGACATCTGACTTTAGCAGGGTCCCAAATACTTGGTTCCATCCTAGTCCCATCGTGCCCTGTTATACTCTAGGCAGTATCTACCCTACTACAACAATTACCTACAGAATCCTGTATGCTGCCTATACAATCCAACTCCATGCCCAGATTCCCATGTCCTCTCCAGGGAGAAGCAGTTCAATAACTTCAAAGTTATCCCTGATACATGCTTTCCACATCGGGTTGGCTGAATCTATCTCAGTAACCCAGTCTAGTCTGACAACCTACAATCCACAGTACAGTCCTCTAGGCTTCAGTAGGTTCCCAAATACAGATCGTCTAGTCTCATCACCTATCCATATGCTATAGCTGACATTTATGTTCCTCCCAGGAATGGCTCGATTCACAGCCATAGGTCTAGTGCTGACTCTACAAGCCTCTTCGTACAGATGCTTCCCATGTTCTTCTCCAGAGATTATCCTGTTGCACTCCCTGCACACAAACAAATACATCTATTTTCTTATCCTGCCGGATCTAACTTGTGTGCCTCAGGCAGTGACCCATAGTTGTCTGGACTGTTTGTCTTGTAGTAATTGTTCAAGTCTTCAACAGAGTCCCAAATACTAGGCCACATCCTAGTCTCAGAATTTCATTCTTTGACATTGCCTACATCTGTGCTCCCACCGGGACATACCTGACATTCATCTCACAAGTAGCCTCAGGATACATTGTAGCACAAAACTTCTCCAGTACATACCCAGACACCATGTGATCTCCTAGTTTAGAATGTTGAGTACACCCTATTGTACTCGTTTTTCCACAATTCTGCCATATATAAATTGATCTTACATCCAGTGCCATGCCTAGTGTGGTGACTAGCATTTTCTGGTATATAACTCTAGGACTCTACAGGCTTCAATCTCTCCAACTGGCCTTGTGCTGGCACATTCTGGTGTGCTGTACCTAACATCTTTCCCCCCAACAGAAATCATCCTACCTGCATCCATCGACAAGACACATTTACATGAGTAAACCACACAGTCTGTAAACAGACTTACTAGATGAACCCGTCAATTGAGCCTAGTGAGTAACCGCAACACACTAAGGAGTTCTTGACACTTAATGTGAATGAAAACCAAACTCTCATGTACTTGACTACTTAGTCACCAGGGAGTGCAACTGCTAGGGATAGATTAGGAGGTGTGACATTGTTGGAGTAGATATGGCCTTGTTAGACAATATATGTCACTGAGGGTGGGTTTTGAGGTTGACATTCCCACAACAGGCCCAGTCTCTCTCTCTCTGCTTACTAATGATGGATCAGTTTATATGCACTCAACAACTGTCGCAGTGTCCTGCCTGCCTGAATCCTGCCTTGAAGATCATGAATTCATTTCCTAAAATTAAGGCAAGCATCCAATTAACTAGTGCTAAAGTGATCCAGACACTCTTTCAAGTCTCTGCCTTGCATCTTGAAGTGCTTGAAGTGAGATTAGAGTTTAGCTAGAGGGCCAGGGGTGTGACATATATGCAGTAGTGGTCAAGAGGTGGCATCTCCCCCTCCTTAGCTCAGCCATCATTGTCTAATCTTTAGTCTTATCTGGCAGGTGCTTTGATAGTAAGAAGTGTGTGAAATCTCTAAGGAGACAAGGATTTTCCTCTTTCTAGAGAGCATTGCTTTACCTGCTTGAGATTACTGTAGGAAATACTCATTACATTGAAGTCTATTATTCACTAATCTGATAGATCAGGCTTACACAAGTGTCTCATCGTATATCCTCATTTGTGCTAGGCCTGTTATGGAAGCAGCCCACTCTGGAAGCCCTTACTTAAAACCCCAAATTTCTTATCAAGGATAACCAAGGTTAAGCCTGTCACTTCCAATTACCATTCTTTCTCTGAGATGTGATTACTATATTCTAGTATGCTGAGTGTTTGGTGCTCCTGGGGAGCTTTTCTACTTACATTGACGATGAGTATAAAACCAACACTCAAAAACAGTTGTCTTACAGGTAATGTATATTCTATTTGTGGGGATAACTTTCACTCACACACACCACCTTAGAAAAGTTGACACGATCCATACGGTTAAGTTTTGCCCTGCTCTTGCAAAATTCATAGATGGAGGAGCACAGTCTTCTTCCTTCTTATCTATGAGATAAGGTAAAGGTAGCAATTTGGAGTTAGGGCTCCATACATTCCCTCTATGTGTCTTACAGTGCATTTGTGGTATGACCCTCAAATATGTGGGAACCAAAGTCCCTTCTCTGTCATATGCTTACCCAAATTCCCTTCTTTGATATATATCAAACCAAATTCCTTGTCTGGCCTCTATCCCTATAGTATACAAAATGTCAGCTTTTCCATATTCAACCCCCAAGAGCCTTCTGTGTCATATACCCACCGAAGTCAATTTTCTAGGCCTCAACTATTTGAGTCCAAGGTGTGTTTCATATCATACACCCAATCAATCCATCTTTAGAGTGTACTTATGAAAATTGCTTATCTGCCACCAAACATTCTGAGACCAAAATCTCTCGTGTACCATACATAAATCCACTCAAACTCTCTCACTCTCTCTTTCCATATGCTGACTGTTTCTGCCTTCATCCTTATGAGACCATATCCTTCCTTTGTCATCTGCCCACCAAAACTCCCTCTAAGCAATATACCCACTATTTCTGCCCCCATCCTGCCAAGGCCTCATTCCTCCCTTGCCATATAGCAACCCTACCTTCCTCTATTATAATGTGCCCACCATTTCTGCCTACAAAAAGTGGAACCCAAACATATCACTTTTCTTTTTTTATTTTATTTTATTTTTTTTATTAAGAATTTCCATCTTCTCCCCTCCTCCTCCTCCTTCCCTCCCTTCCCTTCTACGCATACCCCCTCTCCCTCCCTCTCCAGGCCAAAGAACCGTCAGGGTTTCCTTCACTATGTTAAGTCCAAGGTCCTGCCCACTCCCCCTATGTCCAGAAAGGTGAGCAACCAAACTGACAATGCTCACAGTGAGCCCATCCATGCTGTAGAGTCAAAGCCCATTGCCCCTTGTTCTTGGTTTCTCAGTCATCCTCCACCATCAGCCATATTCACATAGTCCAGACTGGTCGCCTGTTCCATCAGTCCCATTTTAACTGGACTTGGTGATCTTCTGTTAGTTCTGTCCGACTGTCTCAATGGGTGAACGCACCCCTCATGGTCCTGACTTCCTTGCTCATGATCTCCTTCCTTTTGTTCCTCATCAGAACCTTGGGAGCTCAGTCCAGTGCTCCAATGTGATGCTCTGTCATTTTCTCCATCCATCGCCAGGTTCAGTTTCTATGGTGATATACAAGATAGTCATGAGTATAGCAATAGAATCTGGACATTTCTGGCTCCTTCTCCTCAGCTGTCCATGGAACTAGCTGAGGGCATCTTCCTGGACACCTGGGAACCCCTCTAAAGTCAAGTCTCTGCCAACCCTAGAATGGCTCCCTTAATAAAGATACATAATTCCCTGTTCCCACATCCACCCTTCCTATATCCCAACCATCCTATTCCCCCAAGCTCTCCCCATCCTCCACTTCACACTTTTCTCTCCCCATCCCCCCATCCCCCCATCCCACCCCCAAGTTCCCATTTCTTGCCTGGCAATCTTGTCTACTTCCAATATCCAGGAGGATAACTCTATGTTTTTCTTTGGATTCATCTTCTAATTTAGCTTCTCTAGGATCATGAATTATAGGCCCGATGTCCTTTATTTATGGCTAGAAACCAATTATGAGTGATTACATCCCATGTTCATCTTTTGGGGCCCGGGTTACCTCACTCAGGATGGTGTTTTCTATTTCCATCCATTTGTATGCAAAATTCAAGATGTCATTGTTTTTTACCGCCGAGTAGTACTCTAATATGTATATATTCCACACTTTCCTCATCCATTCTTCCACTGAAGGGCATCTAGGTTGTTCCAGGTTCTGGCTATTACAAATAATGCTGCTATAAACATAGTTGAACAAATGCTTTTGTACTATGATTGGGCATCTCTTGGGTAAATTCCCAAGAGTGGAATTGCTGGGTCCTGGGGTAGGTTGATCCCAAATTTCCTGAGAAACCACCACACTGCTTTCCAAAGTGGTTGCACAAGTGTGCATTCCCAGCAGCAATGGATGAGTGTACCCCTTCCTCCACAACCTTTCCAGCAAAGGCTATCATTGGTGTTTTTGATTTCAGCCAATCTGACAGGTGTAAGATGGTATCTCAAAGTTGTTTTGATTTGCATTTCCCTGATTGCTAAGGAGGTTGAGCATGCCCTTAAGTGTCTTTTGGCCATTTGAAATTCTTCTGTTGAGAATTCTCTGTTCAGTTCAGCGCCCCATTTTTTAATTGGGTTAATTAGCATTTTAAAGTCTAGTCTCTTGAGTTCCTTATATATTTTGGAGGTCAGACCTTTGTCTGTTCCTGGGTTGGTGAAGATCTTTTCCTAGTCAGTAGGCTGCCTTTTTGTCTTAGTGACAGTGTCCTTTGCTTTACAGAAGCTGCTCAGCTTCAGGAGGTCCCATTTATTCAATGTTGCCCTTAATATCTGTGCTGCTGGGGCTATACGTAGGAAGCGGTCTCCTGTGCCCAAATGTTGTAGAGTACTTCTCACTTTCTCCTCTAACAGGTTCAGTGTGTTCAGATTGATATTGAGCTCTTTAATCCATTTGGACTTGAGTTTTGTGCATGGTGATTGTTATGGATGTACTTTCATTCATCTACAGGTTGACATCCAGTTATGCCAGCACCATTTGTTGAAGATGCTTTCTTTCTTCCATTGTGTACTTTTAGCACCTTTATCGAAAATCAGGTGTTCGTAGGTTTGTGGTTTAAGATCCGGGTCTTCTATACGATTCCATTGGTCAACTTCTCTGTTTTTATGCCAATACCAAGCTGTTTTCAATACTGTAGCTCTGTAATAGAGTTTGAAGTCAGGGATGGTAATGCCTCCAGAAGTACCTTTATTGTATAAGATTTTTTTGGCTATCCTGGGTTTCTTGTTTTTCCATATAAAGTTGATTATTGTCCTCTCAATCTCCGTGAAGAATTTTAATGGGACCTTGATGGGGATTGCATTGAATCTATAGATTGCTTTTGGTAGAATTGCCATTTTTACTATGTTGATCCTCCCAATCCACGAGCAGGGGAGATCCTTCCATTTTCTGGTATCCTCTTCAATTTCTTTCTTCAAAGACTTAAAGTTCTTGTCAAAAATCCTTCATTTCCTTGGTTAGAGATACCCCAAGATATTTTATGCTATTTGTGGCTATCGTGAAAGGTGACGCTTCTCTGATTTCTTTCTCTGCTTCCTTATCCTTTGTATATAGGAGGGCAACTGATTTTTTGGAGTTGATCTTGTATCTGGCCACGTTACTAATGGAGTTTATCAGTTGTAAGAGTTCTTTGGTGGAGTTTTTCGGGTCGCTTATGTACACTATCATATCATCTGCAAATAACGAAAGTTTTACTTCTTCCTTTCCAATTTGAATCCCCTTGATCCCCTTATGTTGTCTTATTGCTATTGCTAGAACTTCAAGCACTATATTGAAGAGATGAGGAGAGAGTGGACAGCCTTGTCGTGTTCCTGAATTTAGTGGGATGGCCTTGAGTTTCTCTCCGTTTAATTTGATGTTAGCTGTTGGCTTGCTGTAAATAGCCTTTATTATATTTAGGAATGACCCTTGTATCCCTGATCTTTCCAAGACCTTTATCATAAAGGGGTGTTGAATTTTGTCAAATGTTTTTTCAGCATCTAATGAGATGATCATATGGTTTTTATCCTTCAGTTTATTTATATGATGGATTACATTGATAGATTTTCGTATGTTGAACCAGCCCTGCATCTCTGGGATGAAGCCTACTTGATCGTAGTGGATGATTTTTCTAATGTGTTCTTGGATTCGGTTTGCCAGTATTTTATTGAGAATTTTTGCGTCGATGTTCATGAGTGAGATTGGCCTGTAATTCTCTTTCTTGGTTGAGTCTTTGTGTGGTTTAGGTATCAGGGTAATTGTAGCTTCATAAAAGGAATTTGGCAATGACTGTTCTGTTTCTATATTATGAAATACATTAAGGAGTATAGGTATTAGGTCTTCTTGGAAGTTCTGGTAGAATTCTGCATTGAAACCATCTGGTCCTGGGCTTTTTTTGATAGGGAGGTTTCTGATAACAGTTTCTAATTCTTCACGACTAACAGGACTATTTAGATTGTTCACCTGGTCCTGGTTTAACTTTGGTATATGGTACTTATCTAAAAAAGTGTCCATTTCTTTTACATTCTCCAATTTTGTGGCATACAGGCTTTTGTAGTAAGATCTAATGATTCTCTGAATTTCCTCTGTGTCTGTGGTTATGTCCCCCTTTTCATTTCTAATCTTATTGATTTGTTTGTTCTCTCTCTGCCGTTTGATTAGTTTGGCTAGGGGTTTGTCAATCTTGTTGATTTTCTCCGAGAACCAGCCTTTTGTTTCATTGATTCTTTGGATTGTTTTCTGTGTTTCTATTTTGTTTATTTCAGCCCTCAGTTTGATAATTTCCAGTCTTCTATTCCTTCTAGGTGAGTCTGCTTCTTTCTTTTCTAGAGCTTTCAGGTGTGCTGTTAAGTCTCCAATGTGTGCTTTCTCCATTATTTAAGTGGGCAATTAGTGCTATGAATTTTCCTCTTAGCACTGCTTTCATAGTTTCCCATAGGTTTGAGTATGTTGTGTCCTTATTTTCATTAAATTCAAGGAAGATTTTAATTTATTTTCTTTATTTCTTCCTTGACCCAGGTGTGGTTCAGTAGTTGACTGTTCAGTTTCCATGAGTTTGTAGGCTTTCTCGGGGTAGCATTGTTGTTGAATTCTAATTTTAATCCATGGTGATCCGATAAGATGCAGGTGGTTACTAATATGTTTTTGTAACTGTGGAAGTTTGCTTTGTTACCGAGTATGTGGTCAATTTTCGAAAAGGTTCCATGAGCCGCAGAGAAGAAAGAATATTCTTTTCTATTTGGGTGGAATGTTCTATAGATGTCTGTTAAGTCCATTTGGTTCATTACCTCCATTAAGTCTCTTAATTCTCTGTTAGGTTTCTGTTGGATTGACCTGTCCATTGCTGAGAGCAGAGTGTTGAAGTCTCCCACTATCAGTGTGTGTGGTTTGATTGCTGCCTTGAGTTCTAGTAGTGTTTCTTTTACATAAGTGGGTGCTTTTATATTAGGGGCATAGATATTTAGGATTGAGACTTCATTCTGATGGATTTTGCCTGTAATGAGTATAAAGTGTCCCTTTCCATCTCTTCTGATTGATTTTAGTTTGAAGTCAACTTTGTTAGAAATTAGTATGGCCACACCGGCTTGTTTCTTAGGTCCATTTGCTTGATAAATCTTTTCCCAACCCTTTACTCTGAGTAGATGTCTGTCTTTGTGGTTGAGGTATGTTTCTTGTAAACAGCAGAATGTTGGATCCTGTTTTCCTATCCAATCTCTTAGCCTGTGCATTTTTATAGGTGAATTGAGTCCATTGATATTAAGTGATATTAATGACCAGTGGTTGTTAACTCCAGTTGTCATTTTTTTTTGGTAGTAGGGATTGTGTGTTTCCTTTCTTTGAGATGTGCTGGTGAAGGGTTGCTAGATGTCTGAGTTATTTTGGGCAATGTTGGACTCCTTGGTTTGTGATTTTCCTTCTATTACTTCCCTGTAAGGTTGGATTTGTGGCTACGTATTGTATAAATTTGTTTTTATCTTGGAATATTTTTTTTCTCCATTTATATTGAATGAAAGCTTGGCTGGGTATAGTAATCTGGGCTTGCATCCATGGTCTCTTAGTTTCTGCAAAACATCTATTCTGGACCTTCTGGCTTTCATGGTCTCCATAGAGAAGTCAGGTGGAAGTCTGATAGGTTTACCTTTATAAGTTACTTGAACTTTTTCCTTTGCAGCTCTTAATATTCTTTCTTTATTCTGTATGTTTTGTGTTTTGATTATAATATGGCGAGGGGACGATTTTTTTTTGATCCAGTCTATTTGGTGTTCTGTAAGTTTCTTGAACCTTAATTGGAATATCTTTCTTTAGGTTTGGGAAGTTTTCTTCTATAATTTTATTAAATATATTTTCTGGACCATTGAGCTGTAATTCTTCTCCTTCTTCTATGCCTATTATTCTTAGGTTTGGTCTTTTTATTGTGTCCCAGATTTCCTCAATGTTTTGTGATGAAAATTTGTTGGATTTGCTGTTTTCTTTGATCAGTGCGTTTATTTTCTCTATGGTATCTTCGGAATCTGAGATTCTTCTATCTCTTGTATTCTGTTGGTTATGCTTGTTTCTGTAGTCTCTGTTCGTTTACATAGATTTTCCATATCCAGCTGGCCCTCGGTTTGTCTTTCCTTCCTTGCCTCCATTTCAGTTTTCAAGGCTTGCACTGTTTCCATTATCTGTTTGATTTTTTCTCTTGGTTTCCTAGGATATCATTTACGGATTTACTCAATTCTTCAAACTTTTTGTTATTCTTCTTATCCATTTCCTTAAGGGAGTTTTTCACCTCCTGTTTAAGGGACTCTATTACTTTCATAAAGTCAGTTTTTTCTACTTCTTCTTGATTAGTGTGTTCAAGTCCTCCTGTTGTAAGTTCGCTGGGTTCTGGTGCTTTCATGTCGTTTTTCAAATTGTTGGAGGAATTCTTGCATTGTTGCCTGCCTATTTCTTCTTCTGAACAATTCCCTATGGGTCTTCTTTTAGAAGTTCAATTCACCCCAATGAATTCAATTCACTCACCCCAATGAATGATGGACCTTCTGGTAGACAGTCAGGTCTCAGTACTGGCCCAGTGGCTCGCTGACAAAGGGCCTACCTTTCTGTAGTCAGGCTATTGAAACAGAGGACCTCCCACCCCCCTGGGTGCACTCAATTTCTGGTCCAGGCACCCAAACAGGCTGAGCTGTGGGATTTTATGGCCCCGAAGACAGGAGGATGAAGCAGGGTGGGCGGAGTTCTGGGTGCAAGCTGGGATGGGACAGGAAAGGAGAGGCAGTATCCAGGGAGAATAACCCCTGCAGGAAGAGCAGGAAGTGTGTGTGTGGGGGGGAGGTTGGGGAATGTCCGAGGTCCCTCTCCAGGCAGTTGCCTCTGTTCAGGCACTCAATCACCCCAATGAACGATGGATCTTCTGGTACACAGTCAGGTCTCCTTCCTGGCCAAGCAGCTTGCAGACACATATCACTTTTCTTACAACCCACCAAAAGATCCTCTCTTGTAATACACCACCCAAATTGTGTTTCTGAAAATATACCAATCATTTCTGCCCCCAAACCTTGAAAAAGCCAAACACCCCCTGGTCATACAACGACCCAAAATCCCTCTCTTGGCATATACCCATCATTTTGCATCCAGCCTTGTAAGACCCGAATCCCTCCTTTGAATTATACCTATCCAAACTCTTTCTCTTCCTACATACTCATCATTGCTGCCCCCAAAGTGTAGGATCCAAATCCCTCCCTAGTCATTTGCCCGGCAAAACTCGCTCTGTTTCTATATACCTACAATTTATGACCCCATCTTTCTGAGACCCTATTCCCACCCTTGTCATATAATAACCCAAACTCCTCTCTTGCCATATACTCATGATTTCTGACCACTGAGTGTTTGAAATCAACTCCTTCCCTTGTCATCTACAAACCCAAATCTCCCTTGCCATTTACCCATCATTACTGTCCCCAAAGTATGTGAAACCCAAATCCCTTCCTAGTCATATACCCATCCAAACTCCCTGTCTTAAAATATATCCACCATATCTGCCCCAAACAGTGTGAGACCCAAATCTCTCCCTTATCATCTATCTAACCAAACTTCTCTTACACTATTTCCACCACTACTCGCTCAAAAGTATGTGAGGCACAAATCCCTCCCTATTGACATACTAACCAAACTCCCTCTCTTGCCATATACCTGCCATTTCTGTTCCCATCTTTGTGAGAACCTAATCCCTCCCTTGTCTCAATACCCACCTGAACTCCCTTTCTTCCCATATCTCCAACATTACTTTTTGCAGAGTCTGTGAGACCCAAATCCCTCCCATATCTTTTACCCTCCCAAATTCCCTCTCTTACCATATACCTGCCATTTCTGTCAACTAAGTACATAAGAATCATATCCCTCCTTTGTCATCTAACTTATATTGCCACATACCCACCATTAAATCCCTCCAAAGTATAAGAGACACAATCTCCCTCTTGTCTTCTACCCACAAAAACTCCCTCTATTGTCATACACCTGCCATAACTACCTAAGCCTTCTGAGATCCAAAACACACCACAGCTCCCTCTCTTGCCATATACTCATCATTTCTGTTCCCAATGTATATGAGAATCATACCCCTCCCTTGTCATCTAACCCATCTTGCTTGCTATATATTCACCATTAATCACCCCAAAGTATGTGAGACTCAATCACTGCCTTGTCATTACCCACCCAAACCCCATCTCTTTCTGGGGCTCCAACCATTACTGCCCCAGCCCTTGTGAGACCCAAATCCCTCCCTTGTCTTCTACCCACCCAAACACCCTCTTTCACATTCACAATTCACAGCCATCAGTTGCACGCTAAAGACTGTGTAAGATTAGGCCAGGTCATATTCCAGTATGCTTGACTAAGCACTCAAATATATGTCAGTTGGTTTTTCATTCACATTAAATCTCACACTTCTCTAGAAAACACCAACTGTCAGGAGTTTGCCATATAATACCCCGGAGCATCCCACAGTGCATCCTTGAATGTGGGGGAGGCTCAGGAGTCTGTATCTCTAACTGACAGACTATGACAGTTGGTGGCTTCTAGAGAAATGTGACAGTTAATGGTAATGAAAACGATACTCTCATGTACTTGCATACTTTGTTACCAAGGATGCAACTGCTGGGGAAAGATAAGGAGGTGTGACCTTGTTGGAGTGGATATGGCCTTGATGGATAATATATGTCACCAAGGTGGGCTTTTAGCTTCATTCCCACATCATGCCCTATCTCTCTCCCTCTACTTACTATTGATGATCAGTTTGTAAGCACTCAACAACTGGCCCAGAGTCATGCCTGCCTGAATTTGATCTAATGATCATGAATTAATTTCCTAAAGTTTATGGACAAGTAATCCTTTAACTAGTGCTAAAGGGATCCAGACACTCTTTCAAGTCTCTGACTTTACATCTTGAAGTGCTGAAGTGAGATTAGAGTTTAGCTAGAGGGCCAGGGTGTTGATATATAAGCAGTAGTGGTCAAGAGGTGGCATCTACCCTCCCTAGCTCAGCCATCATTATCTAATCTTTAGACTTATCTGTCCAGGTGTTTTGATAGTAAGAATGGTGTGAAATCTCTAAGGAGACAAGGATTTCCCTCTTTCTAGAGAGCATTGCTTTACCTGGCATGCGATTTCTCTAGAAACAGCCATTACATTGAATCTATAATTTCACTATTCTGATAGATCAAGCTATACAAAATTGCTCATTAGTATCTCCTCATTTCTGCTAGCCCCATTATGGAAGCTCACTCTGGAAGCCCTACTAAACCCCAAATTTCTTATCAAGGATATTCAGGTTAAGCCTGTCACTATCAATTACCATTCTTTCTCTGAGATGAATTAGTATATTCGAGTATGCTGAGTGTTTGGTGCTCATGGGGAGCTTTTCTTACTTACATTGCATGGTTAGGTATAAAAACAAACTCAAAAAACTTGTCTTACAGGTAGTGTATATTCTATTTCTGGGATTACTGTCACGCACACACATCACCTCAGATAGGCCCGCTCTTGCAAAATACATAGATAGTGGAAAACGTCTTCTTTGTATTTATTTATAAGATAAGGTAAAAGTAGCAATTTAGAGACTGTGCTCCATATATTACCTCTATGTGTCTTACAGTGCATTTGTGTTATGACCCTCAAATCTGTGGGAACCAAAGTCCCTTCTCTGTCATATGCTTACCCAAATTCCCTTCTTTTTATATATCAAACCAAATTCCTTGTCTGGCCTCTATCCCTATAGTATACAAATGTCAGCTTTTCCATATGCAAACCCAAAAAGCCTTCTATGTCATATACCCACCTAAGGCAGTTTTCTAGGAATCAACTAGAAATTTGAGTCAAGTTGTGTTTCATATTATACACACCCAATCTAATCCATCTTTATAGTGTACTCATGAAAGTTGCTTATCTGCCACTAAATACTGGAAAACCAAAATCTCTCCCATATTATATACCAACCCAAACTCTCTCTCTCTCTCTCTCTCTCTCTCTCTCTCTCTCTCTCTCTCTCTCTCTCTCTCTCTCTCTCTCTCTCTCTCTCTCTCTCTCTATACCCACAGTTTCTGCCCTCCTCCTTATAAGACTATATCCCTCCTTTGTCATCTGCTCACCTAAACTCCATCTCCTGCCATAGAACCAACATTTCTTCCCTAAAATCTTATAAGACACAAAACCCTCCATTTCATTCACCCAACTAAACTCCCTCTCTTGCCATGTACCCACAATTTCTGGCCCCATCCTTCCAAGACCCTCATTCCTCCCTTGCCATACACCAACATTAACTCCATCTCTTATAATATGCCCACCATTTCCTCCCCCAAACGTTGTGAAGCCCCAATCCATTCCATGTCATATACTCAACCAAACTCCCTTGCTAGACATATATCCAACATTTCTGCACCCATCCTGCTGTCACCCAAATCTTTCTCATGACATATGCCCACTGAAAATCCTTCTTTGTCATATAACCACACAATTCCCTGTCTTGTGATATACCCAACATTTCTTCCCCCAAATATGTGAGACCCAAATATATCCATTTTTATATGCCCACAAAACTCCCTGTCTTGTCATATACCCATCCAAACTCTGTTTCTTGGAATATACCAATCACTTCTAGCCCCCAAACCTTGAGAGACCCAAATATCCCCTGGTCATACACCTACCCAAACTCCCTCTCTTGGCATATACACAGCATTTTACCACCAGCTTTGTGAGACCCGAATCCCTCCCTAGACATATGCCCATCCAAACTCTTTCTCTTGCTACATACTCACCATTGCTGCCCCAAAAGAGTATAGGACCCAGATACCTCCCTTGTCATGTGCCCAGCATACTACCTCTGTTGCTATATATCCACCATTTCTGACCCCATCTTTCTGAGACCCTAATCTCACCACTGACATATAAAACCCAAACTCCTCTCTTGCCTTATAGGCACGATTTCTGACCATTGAGTGTTTGAGAATCAAATCCTTACCTTGTCATCTACCCATCCAAATCTCTCATACCATTTGCCCATCATTACACTTACCAAAGCATGTGAGACCAAAATCTCTTACTAGTCATATACCCATCCAAACTCCCTGTCTTAAAATATACCCACCATATCTGCCCCAAGCAGTGTGAGGCCCAAATCTCTCCCTTATCATCTATCTAACCAACCTTCTCTTACCTATATTTCCACCACTAATCGCTCAAAAGTATGTGAGACCCAAATCCCTCCCTATTAATATACTAACCAAGCTCTCTCTATTGCCATATACTCATCATTTCTGTTCCCAAAGTATATGAGAATCATACCCCTCCCTTGTCATCTAACCCCTCTTGCTTGCTATATATCCACCATTAATCACCCCAAAGTATGTGAGACTCAATCACTGCCTTGTCATTACCCACCCAAACCCCCTCTCTTTCCGGGGAACCAACCATTACTGCCCCAACCCCTTGAGACCGAAATCCCTCCCTTTTCTTCTACCCACCCAAACTACCTCTTCCCATGCACTCACCATTACTGCCCAAACCTTGTGAGACCAAATCCCTCCCTTGTCTTCTACTCACCCAAACTCCCTTTTCCCCATGTACCCACCATTTGCCCAAACCTTGTGAGACCAAATCCCTCCCTTCTTTACCCACCCAAACTCCCTTTTTCCATGCACCCCCATTAATGTCCAAACCTTGTGAGACCAATCCCTCCCTTATCTTTTCCCCACCCAAACTCCCTCTTTCATGCACCCACCATTACTGCCCCCAAACCTTGTGAGACCAAATCCCTCCCTTGTCTTCTTCCCACCCACCTCCCTATTTCCATGCAGCGACCATAATGCCCAAACCTTGTGAGTCCCAATCCCTCCCTTGTCTTCTATCCACCCAAACTCCTCTCTCTTTCCATGCACCCACATTACTGCCTCAAAACTAGTGAGGAACAAAGCTGTCCCTTGCCATTCACCCACCCATATTCTGTCCCTTCCTCTATAACCATCATTTTTCCTTCCCTTTCCTGGTTTCGCCATTAGTTACTCACAAGGATACATAACTTTTCAATTAAATGGAATTTATTTTTAATTTAATAAATTCATATCAATGCGATTTTACTTGTCATATTTGGGAATTCCCCATCTTTGAGATGGCCATCATTGGCTTCCCCCTCATCAGGTGCTGCAGCAGCGCTTGGTTCTCCAGTCGTGTGCTCCTCGGCTTGCTTTTCGGGGTCTCTGCCAGAGGTTGAGGCATTTCAGTCACCGGTGCCACTTTGATTTTCTTCGGCTCCAGTACAGCTGAGGCTTCTTCGCGATCGCTCTTTCTGCTGCTCTTTTGGAGTCCTGCTTCGGCTCCAGTACAGCTGCGGCTTCTTCGCGATTCCTCTTTCTGCTGCTCTTTTTGGAGCGGTGCTTCCTGTGCTTCCTCGTCTTGAATTCCTGGAATGGCAAGAGGTGAACACAAGAATTAGTTAATATAGGGAGAAGTCAGGAGAAGCATGTAAAGGATACTTGGTCAGAAATGGTGAGCATTGATAAGGGATTTATGCCAGGACAGAAAGAGGTAGTGACTTTAGGTAAGAGTAAACCAGTGGAGGAGGGAGCTCCGGTAGGGTTTGGCATCTCACCTTTCCATACAGGATGCTGGGTGGATACTGCTTGTAAGCTGCCTTTGTCTTTACCATGAGGAGTCCCCTGTTCGCTGCCATCGGAGCATCACTAGAGGAGGACGGGAGGTCCGTGTCAGACAGTGATGCCTGAGGTTTCTTCACAAATTCCTCCATCACCAAGTAGCGTGTTGTTTCTCCCTCGAGGGGCTGAGAACAACTGGCAGGGCAGGGAAGGCCACACCCTCAGAACTGATTCATCATCAAGGTCTCAACCAATAGTAGGTGAACTTGTGCTCTGACATCACAAAGCATGGTTCTGACCCAAAAGAATGCCTGGTGAAGCAACAAAGAGCAGAGTGTACCATTCCTAAAAATTTGATGATAGGGGGACGATATTGAGAAGGCAAAGAGAGTTTGATTTTAGATGGTGACTTCTCTTTAATAATTCTAAGGCAAACTTTCCATGGGATCCTTCTTTACATATCCACTTTAGTTGTAGTAGAAAACATGACAGATCATTTGCTTCTCCAACTTCTTCTCAAATACTATACCTGCCAATGGTTTATTCCACTATGTCTGC
This sequence comes from Arvicola amphibius, assembly GCF_903992535.2. Taxonomy (NCBI): domain Eukaryota; kingdom Metazoa; phylum Chordata; class Mammalia; order Rodentia; family Cricetidae; genus Arvicola; species Arvicola amphibius. The sequence continues at coordinate 52,794 of NW_024582335.1, forward strand.
CTCAATCTTTGGCTAGTATCATGAATATCTTCCCTAAAATCCCTCCCAAGAAACATTCCTGTATTTGAATATCAGTATATCTATAAACCATCCTACCACTGTGTCCTATAGAATACATCTAGGCTCCCACCAGGACCTGGCCTTCTACACACATCCACCCACAGGACACTTCGATCTGCCTACCCCTTCTTGCTTCATACACAGACTTCCCATGTCTTCCTCCAGGGTAAAGCCTGATGAGTGTATACCACCACCCTACACTCATTTTTCTCCATTTCACAGTATCTAGCCTGTGTCTCACAGCATAGTCTTTCAGCCTGTATCTTGCAGTAGCCACGTCTAGGCTTCCTTAGAGTCCAAACCTGACATCCTACTTAGTCCCATCACTAAGTGCTATAGTCAATATCTAGGCTCACTCCAGGAGAGGCCCTATCCTCATCCACTCACAGGACACTTGGGATATCTGCACCCCCACACTCCACACATATAGTTTACAGATCATCCCCCTCCAGGGCTTAGCCTGTTGACTGTACACACACACACACACACACACACACACACACACACAAACACAAACATGCACTTGAATATTTGCATCTCCAAATTCCTCTGGACCTAATGAGTATAACAAAACCAGTGCCCAGGTCTTGTCTTGCTGTGTAGCAATAAAATCATGGCCTCTAGGCTTCCAAAGGATCCCATGTCAGGTGACCCAGTCTAGCCTCAATACCTCTTTTACTGTGGTGAACATACAGCCTCCTTTAATACAATCATTCACCTAAGGACCCTTTCTACCACCAACATAAGCCCAGTCCGTAACCAGTATTCTCATATCTTCCATTGTCTAGCCTATTGGGAATATCACACACTATCAGACACTTGATTTTCAACATACTGGTAGATATAACCTGGAAACCATAAGAAATGGTCAATCTTAGTCTGGACTCCATGCCTTACAGTAGTGAGTTTTAGGCTTCAACATGCTGCAGCCTATTTGGAACATTTTTCCTATACTATAGGAGAACATCTGGGCTACTGCCAGATATAACCCTATCTACATAAACCAATAGGGCTCTTAGAGTTGCCCATACCTCTTCACATGATACCCAAACTACCTAAGTCACCCACTAGGATTTATCTAGGTGAATATATTCATACTCGGTACGTGCTTTTCCATACTGAGTGGAATTTACCCTGGACAGAATAGTCCCTGTCCCATCAAATAATGGACTCGTGCACTTTGCAGTAGTGCTTTGTGGCATTCTTCAGAAACACAAATCTCAAATTGCAGCATGATGCCACAAGCTACTATTCTTCCACAGCCAACATTGAGGGTTTCCCAGCAGTTAACATACCTGTAGTGGCTCACGGAATATCCCATGACTTATGAAATGTTACCATTTCCTCCCAAAGTTCAAACCTATTGAATATTTCCTGTTTCCAATAGTGTTTTTCCACATCCTTCCAAACATCGCTCATATTGATGTGGGATTCCCTCTGTCTATCTGGGTATCATCATGAGACTGTGGCCTACGAGTACGGCTCTCCCTGGCAGCTGCTGGTTTTCTCCTTCAGCAGCTACATGGCACCTCCCTGATGCTGCCTAGTTTCTCTCTATATCTCTGTTCAGATTTCCTCCCTGGCTTTGCTCTACTAATCCATTGCCCAAAACATCTTCTTGAATAACCAATGGCAATAAAACATATTCATAGCATACACAGGGTAATCCCACATCATCATATCTCACTGCCAGCATCCCAGCCTAGTTTTGCCACATTCTTTCATGTTGCAGTGGGTTTCAAGAGAGTCTGAAATCCAGAGGCCTACTCCTGCTACCTGCTCCTGTTGTCTAACCAACCTACAGCGTCCTACCAAGACCCACTCTACCACACCTACACACACTAGTACTCTTTTGGCCACCTATAGTAACACTACATACCTGGACTTCATTAGTCCTCCTCCATAGTATAGTCTGGTGAATACTTCCTCAAAACCAGATACGTTTTTTTTTTTTCTACATCCATCCGTATCTAACCTGGTTTCCCAATCAATACTCTGAACTAGTTGATCAACTAGGTACCATCTAGACTTCTTCAGGTTCCCAAAACCCATCCCCTGGCCTTGTCTCATTACTTCCACATGTTCTGTAGCCAACAAAAGTTTCTAGGCTAGGTGCTGTCTGCTCCCTCACACAGAATTGGTTCTCTGTGCTACCAGGACCACCCTACTCATTAGCCACAATTCTGATGTCCTCCTCCAGTGTCTAGCTTGCTAAATAAGCCCATAAAAGATACTTGATTTGCACACCCATCTGGATGTAGCCAGAGTTCAACAAGCAGCACCCCTAGCTGGTCTGGCTGGCTGACTGTCCCTTGCAGTAAAGACCTCTATTCAGCTGGATCCCAAATACTGTAGCTCAGATTAGTCTCATAAATTCTCCTGTACTGTACCTAACATCTATCCTCCTGCTAGGATATGTCCAACCAGAAACCAGCCAAAGGACACTTTGTGTAGACTATAGTATATTACTCCTTATTTAGATTTTATTCAGATTTTTAATCTCTTCCAGGGGTCTCACTTGTTGTGTATACCACTGCCACAATCAATACTTGTTTTGATGTATAGGGCTGGATCTACCCTGGTCCCAGAGTTACTATTCACAATTTCTCCAGCAATGTCTCCTAGAAAGCTCTAGGAGTCCTAGTCCCAACAACTCCTCCTGTGCCATAGAAACATCTACATTCCCACTGAGACCACCTCAACCTCATCAAACCACAGGAGCTCTGCCTGCCTACATATTAACACACAAAGCCCAGACTGTCCAAGTCCTTCTCCAGAGCCTAGAGAAGTAAGTGCCTCTTTCCAGCAGATAATTCTTTTCCTAATCTAGTAGAGTCTAGACCTGATGACGCATCCAGTGGCACCCTAGAATAGCTGTTTGCATTCACTAATAGTGACTTTATTTTTGCAGAGTTCTAAACCCTATGCTCCATCTAGGTCCTACCATGCTTTGATAAACAGCTCTAAGCCTCTGCACGCACTTTCCCTCCAACTGGCCTTGTCCTAGCACATTCTTTTGTGCTGTATCCAGCATCTGTATTCCCAACAGTAACCATCCTACCTGTATCCATCTACAGGGTGATTCTGATGACTAAACCACTTCATTACATAACCAGACACCACACAACCCTAGGACCCAAGCTTTAACCTATTGAGTAACTCCCTACACACAAATGAATATTTGATGTTCGACATGCTGCCTGACCTACTATGGCCTCATGTGCCTTGCATTTGCAAGTTTTAGGCCAGTACAGGTTTTCAACTCCTTCAGCCAAGACTAGGTCCAGCAACTCCTACTGTGCTATAGTCAACAATTAGGATCCCTCTGCACTTAACACACCTACACCCATGCATGAAATATTTGTGCTGCATTCACAACTTCAGTTTGAATCCAGACTTTCCATGTCCTCCCCAAAGACCAACCATGGAATATTTCCCTCACCAGATAGTGTTTACCCATATGCCAACAGAGAGATAATATGTCACTACTAGTGTCCAAGTCTAGTTTTCCCACTGACATTCTGGTATGTTGCAGTAGTTCTCACAGGATTCAACAGAGTTCCAAATGCGGGAGACGACTCACAGCATCTACTCCTGTCCTCCAAGCATCATACATGGTCCTACAAGAACCAGCGCTGTTTGCATCGACACATAGTACTCATTTTGCTGCTATCTTACCCCAATTCAAACCCTGTATTCCTGAGCCCTCCTCCATGGTATAGCCTAGTGAGTACTCACTCCCTACCACCAGATATTTCAATTTCTATGTCCATCTGGATATAGCCTCTTTCAAAAAGTCATTATACTAACCTAGTCTGATCAACTTAGTAGCAATATCTAGGCTTCTATAAGTTCCAAAATCCCATGTCTTGGCCTTCCACATATGTGATTGCCGACATCCATGCAGCAGACAAGTTGGTACCTTCACCCACCCACAGTACCCTCTGTGCACCTCCAGCACCCTACTCCACCACATTTTTAATGTTTCCTCCAGGAACTAGCTTGTTATATAAGCCACCAACTGATACTTGTTTTCCATATCCATCGGCATCTAGCTTGAGTTTAACAGCCAGCACCCCTGCATAGTCTGGCTGCTTTCCTCTTGCAATAAGGGACTTCTAGGCAGTGCGGTCCCAACTACCTCAGCTCAGACTAGTCTCAGAAATCCTTCTTTGATGGAGTGGAAATCAAGACTCTGCTAGCACTGGCCCTGCAAGGATCCATCCATGGGACACTTTGAGTAGAATATAGTACACTGTTCCTTATTCAGAGTTTCCATGTATTCCCAAGGGTCTAACTTGTTGAGGTTAGTTACCCACTTACCACTTTGTCCATAGAGGGCTTGATCTACCCAAGTTGCAACATCGGGGTCCAGGACTTCTCCAGCCTCCTCCAACAGCCATTTCTGGGAATTCTCGACCCACAACTTCTTCTGTGCATCTAGATTCCAAACAAGACCACCAATGTCTCATCGAACAGAGGAGATCAGGCTGCCCTACATGACCACTCTATCCCAAGACTCTCCAAATACTCTACAAGATTTGAGATTGTAGAGCACTGCTCTGCATCCTAAAATTGTTTTTCTAAGCCATGGAGTCCAGATTGGATGGAACATCCAGTGTCATCCCTAGAATAGTTATTGCTATTACTCTCAATAGTAGTGACTTCTAGCTCTTGGTAGGGTTTCAAACCCTTTGTTCCATTCTAATCCCCCATGGCCTCCTGGGCTGAAGGAAACATTTAGTGTCGGTTTGAATCTCCTATAATGACACTTCCACACAGGATACTGTAGGCAGCGTATATATCACAACTTAATACCCAAGTTACCCAGAATTCCCATGTACTCTCAAGAGTCATTGACTAACACCAAATGTACTCATCATACATGATTTTCTACGACCTTCTGAATCGATCACAGAACTCTAGCCTAGACAGACAACACACCACACATAGCAGGGTCCTCTAGGCTTCAGTAGGGTGTCACATCTCACACCCCAGCCCAGTCCCTCCATGTATTCATGTGCTGTAGCTAACATTTAGGTTGCCTCCAGTAGTTGTCATATCTACAGCCACAGGACTAGCTGTTCGCTATACTATGGCACTCTATACATAAACTTCCCATGTTCTCTCCAGAGTCTAGTTACTGATACTCCAAACACAACCCAATATTTCTGTTTTCGTGTCATGCAAAACACAAGTCACATGCTGCAGGCAGTGTGACACAGATGTCTGGACTCCTAGCCTTGCTGTAATGACCTCTAGATTTCGACAAGATACTCAATCCTAGGCATCAGCCTATGCCTAGCATTTTGTCCTTTGCTATAGCCTACATCTATGCTCCCACAGGAACGTACCCTAGCCCTGTCTACCCACAGCTACTTTCAGAAAGCCCGGTGACACATAAAACACACCAATAATTACACAGACTTCCTGTGGTCTCTTCCTGGGTGAGCCTGGTCTTTACATCCCTATGTGACACTTGATATTCTGGTGTAGCTAGGTTGGTCCAACATCCAGTGACCATGACTAATGTGGCTACCAGTTCCTTGTGGTTGATGGCTCTAGGCTTCTGCAGACTCTACTTCCTCCAACTGACCTTGTCCTAGCATATTCCTTTGTGCTGTATCCAATATCTATACTCACAAGTGTAACCATCTTTCCTGCATTCATTATCAAGATTATATTGAAAAATATACCACCTCATTATAAAATCAGACCCACACAAACAAATGAATTCTTGACTTTGTACCTGCTGCCTAACATACTCTAGCTCTATGTGCCCTGCATTGGCCTAGGTCCAGCAATGCCTACTGTGCTATCGTCAACAACTAGGTTCGCTCCGCACTTAATACACCAACACTCACCCATGGAATATTTACTCTGCTTTCAGATACCTACCCCTTATCCAGATGTCGAAAGTCTGCCCCAAAGTTCAAACTGATTAATCTTTCCTCTATAAGATAGTGTTTCTCCACATTCCACCAAAAATAGCTCAAATCTCACTACAGTGACCCAACATACTATTGCTATTTACTTCCTGCATATTTCAGTTGTGACCAGTAGATTTCAAGAGAGTGACATATCCGGGGGCCTACTCCCACTACCTAAGCTTGTTTTGTAGTCAATGTAGAGGGTTATACCAAGAACTTCCTTACTTCTACAGATGGTACTTTTGTGCCAACAACATTACTCCACTGGATACCCAGTCTTCCCTAGTCCTCTCCCATGGTCTAGCTGGTGAGTACTCAGCCACTACCAGATACTTCTTTTTCTACATTTGTCTTCATCTAGCCTTATATTCAAAGACAGTTCTCTGGGCTAGCCTGATAAACTGAGCCTTGCAGTAGCAACATCTAGGTTTCTACAGGTACCCAATAGCATGCCCTGTCTTAGTCCCCTCACTTCCATGTATACTGTAGTCAACATATAGGATCCAGCATAGGTGCAACCTGCAACCAACCACGGGACCATTTCTGTAACCTCTAACTTACCATTCCATCTCCACACATTTTGTATCCTTCTCCAGGACCTTGCTCGGTTCATGATTGCTTAAATGATAGTTATTTAGCACATTCATCTGGTTCTATCCTGAGTTCAATAGCCAGCACCCCTGGCTAGTCTGGCTGCTTGTCCCTTGCAATATAGGTAAGGCTAGTCTGTAGGGTCCCAAATCTCTCAGCTTTGGGTAGTCTCTGAAATCCTCCTGTACTCTTGAGAACATCTAGTGTTCCTGTAGGACATGCCCTACCAGAGTCTACCCGCAGCACTTTGTTAATATGTAATACATTGCTCCTTTCTCAGACTTTCCACGGTGTCCTGAATGGTCTAACTTGTTGAGTAGAGCCATCCACTCAATACGTTGTTTTACAGAGGGTTGAATCTAGCATGGGTCCCATAGCCAATGGCCAGGTCTTCCCCAGACAACTACACTAGCAGTATCTATGATTCCTCATCCCATCAATACCTCTTATGCTGGAGGCAGCATGTAGATTCCCAGCAATATCACCCCTCCCTCAGCACACACTGGAGTTAGGGCTGCGTAAATCACCCTCTCCATGACCAGACTCCCAAATCCTCCTCCAGAGTCTAGAGAGGTAAGTACCCTTCTGCAACAGATAATTGTTTTCTAAATCCAGTGGAATCTAGACTGTTTGGAACATCCATTGGTATCCCTGGAATTTTGCTTGTTCTCACTTGTCGTGACATCTGTACTTTAGCAGGGTCCCAAATACTTGGTTCCATCCTAGTCCCATCGTGCCCTGTTATACTCTAGGCAGTATCTACCCTACTACAACAATTACCTACAGAATCCTGTATGCTGCCTATACAATCCAACTCCATGCCCAGATTCCCATGTCCTCTCCAGGGAGAAGCAGTTCAATAACTTCAAAGTTATCCCTGATACATGCTTTCCACATCGGGTTGGCTGAACCTATCTCAGTAACCCAGTCTAGTCTGACAACCTACAATCCACAGTACAGTCCTCTAGGCTTCAGTAGGTTCCCAAATAGCACAGACTCGTCTAGTCTCATCACCTATCCATATGCTATAGCTGACATTTATGTTCCTCCCAGGAATGGCTCGATTCACAGCCATAGGTCTAGTGCTGACTCTACAAGCCTCTTCGTACAGATGCTTCCCATGTTCTTCTCCAGAGATTATCCTGTTGCACTCCCTGCACACAAACAAATACATCTATTTTCTTATCCTGCCGGATCTAACTTGTGTGCCTCAGGCAGTGACCCATAGTTGTCTGGACTGTTTGTCTTGTAGTAATTGTTCAAGTCTTCAACAGAGTCCCAAATACTAGGCCACATCCTAGTCTCAGAATTTCATTCTTTGACATGCCTACATCTGTGCTCCCACCGGGACATACCTGACTCATCTACTCACAAGTAGCCTCAGGATACATGTAGCACAAAAACTTCTCCAGTACATACCCAGACACCATGTGATCTCCTAGTTTAGAATGTTGTGTACACCCTATCTGTACTCGTTTTTCCACAATTCTGCCATATATAAATTGATCTTACATCCAGTGCCATGCCTAGTGTGGTGACTAGCATTTTCTGGTATATAACTCTAGGACTCTACAGGCTTCAATCTCTCCAACTGGCCTTGTGCTGGCACATTCTGGTGTGCTGTACCTAACATCTTTCCCCCCAACAGAAATCATCCTACCTGCATCCATCGACAAGACACATTTACATGAGTAAACCACACAGTCTGTAAACAGACTTACTAGATGAACCCCGTCAATTGAGCCTAGTGAGTAACCCGCAACACACTAAGGAGTTCTTGACACTTAATGTGAATGAAAACCAAACTCTCATGTACTTGACTACTTAGTCACCAGGGAGTGCAACTGCTAGGGATAGATTAGGAGGTGTGACATTGTTGGAGTAGATATGGCCTTGTTAGACAATATATGTCACTGAGGGTGGGTTTTGAGGTTGACATTCCCACAACAGGCCCAGTCTCTCTCTCTCTGCTTACTACTGATGGATCAGTTTATATGCACTCAACAACTGTCGCAGTGTCCTGCCTGAATCCTGCCTTGAAGATCATGAATTCATTTCCTAAAATTAAAGGCAAGCATCCAATTAACTAGTGCTAAAGTGATCCAGACACTCTTTAAGTCTCTGCCTTGCATCTTGAAGTGTTGAAGTGAGATTAGAGTTTAGCTAGAGGGCCAGGGGTGTTGACATATAGCAGTAGTGGTCAAGAGGTGGCATCTCCCCTCCCTTAGCTCAGCCATCATTGTCTAATCTTTAGTCTTATCTGGCCAGGTGCTTTGATAGTAAGAAGTGTGTGAAATCTCTAAGGAGACAAGGATTTCCTTTCTAGAGAGCATTGCTTTACCTGGCTTGAGATTACTGTAGAAATACTCATTACTGAAGTCTATTATTTCACTAATCTGATAGATCAGGCTACACAAGTGTCTCATTCGTATATCCTCATTTGTGCTAGGCCTGTTATAAGCAGCCCACTCTGGAAGCCCTACTAAACCCCAAATTTCTTATCAAGGATAACCAAGGTTAAGCCTGTCACTTCCAATTACCATTCTTTCTCTGAGATGTGATTACTATATTCTAGTATGCTGAGTGTTTGGTGCTCCTGGGGAGCTTTTCTACTTACATTGACGATGAGTATAAAACCAACACTCAAAAACAGTTGTCTTACAGGTAATGTATATTCTATTTGTGGGGATAACTTTCACTCACAACACCACCTTAGAAAAGTTGACACGATCCATACGGTTAAGTTTTGCCCTGCTCTTGCAAAATTCATAGATGGAGGAGCACAGTCTTCTTCCTTCTTATCTATGAGATAAGGTAAAGGTAGCAATTTGGAGTTAGGGCTCCATACATTCCCTCTATGTGTCTTACAGTGCATTTGTGGTATGACCCTCAAATATGTGGGAACCAAAGTCCCTTCTCTGTCATATGCTTACCCAAATTCCCTTCTTTGATATATCAAACCAAATTCCTTGTCTGGCCTCTATCCCTATAGTATACAAAATGTCAGCTTTTCCATATTCAACCCCCAAGAGCCTTCTGTGTCATATACCCACCGAAGTCAATTTTCTAGGCCTCAACTATTTGAGTCCAAGGTGTGTTTCATATCATACACCCAATCAATCCATCTTTAGAGTGTACTTATGAAAATTGCTTATCTGCCACCAAACATTCTGAGACCAAAATCTCTCGTGTACCATACATAAATCCACTCAAACTCTCTCACTCTCTCTTTCCATATGCTGACTGTTTCTGCCTTCATCCTTATGAGACCATATCCTTCCTTTGTCATCTGCCCACCAAAACCCTCTAAGCAATATACCCACTATTTCTGCCCCCATCCTGCCAAGGCCTCATTCCTCCCTTGCCATATAGCAACCCTACCTTCCTCTATTATAATGTGCCCACCATTTCTGCCTACAAAAAGTGGAACCCAAACATATCACTTTTCTTTTTTTATTTTATTTTATTTTTTTTATTAAGAATTTCCATCTTCTCCCCTCCTCCTCCTCCTTCCCTCCCTTCCCTTCTACGCATACCCCTCTCCCTCCCTCTCCAGGCCAAAGAACCGTCAGGGTTTCCTTCACTATGTTAAGTCCAAGGTCCTGCCCACTCCCCCTATGTCCAGAAAGGTGAGCAACCAAACTGACAATGCTCACAGTGAGCCCATCCATGCTGTAGAGTCAAAGCCCATTGCCCCTTGTTCTTGGTTTCTCAGTCATCCTCCACCATCAGCCATATTCACATAGTCCAGACTGGTCGCCTGTTCCATCAGTCCCATTTTAACTGGACTTGGTGATCTTCTGTTAGTTCTGTCCGACTGTCTCAATGGGTGAACGCACCCCTCATGGTCCTGACTTCCTTGCTCATGATCTCCTTCCTTTTGTTCCTCATCAGAACCTTGGGAGCTCAGTCCAGTGCTCCAATGTGATGCTCTGTCATTTTCTCCATCCATCGCCAGGTTCAGTTTCTATGGTGATATACAAGATAGTCATGAGTATAGCAATAGAATCTGGACATTTCTGGCTCCTTCTCCTCAGCTGTCCATGGAACTAGCTGAGGGCATCTTCCTGGACACCTGGGAACCCCTCTAAAGTCAAGTCTCTGCCAACCCTAGAATGGCTCCCTTAATAAAGATACATAATTCCCTGTTCCCACATCCACCCTTCCTATATCCCAACCATCCTATTCCCCCAAGCTCTCCCCATCCTCCACTTCACACTTTTCTCTCCCCATCCCCCCATCCCCCCATCCCACCCCCAAGTTCCCATTTCTTGCCTGGCAATCTTGTCTACTTCCAATATCCAGGAGGATAACTCTATGTTTTTCTTTGGATTCATCTTCTAATTTAGCTTCTCTAGGATCATGAATTATAGGCCCGATGTCCTTTATTTATGGCTAGAAACCAATTATGAGTGATTACATCCCATGTTCATCTTTTGGGGCCCGGGTTACCTCACTCAGGATGGTGTTTTCTATTTCCATCCATTTGTATGCAAAATTCAAGATGTCATTGTTTTTTACCGCCGAGTAGTACTCTAATATGTATATATTCCACACTTTCCTCATCCATTCTTCCACTGAAGGGCATCTAGGTTGTTCCAGGTTCTGGCTATTACAAATAATGCTGCTATAAACATAGTTGAACAAATGCTTTTGTACTATGATTGGGCATCTCTTGGGTAAATTCCCAAGAGTGGAATTGCTGGGTCCTGGGGTAGGTTGATCCCAAATTTCCTGAGAAACCACCACACTGCTTTCCAAAGTGGTTGCACAAGTGTGCATTCCCAGCAGCAATGGATGAGTGTACCCCTTCCTCCACAACCTTTCCAGCAAAGGCTATCATTGGTGTTTTTGATTTCAGCCAATCTGACAGGTGTAAGATGGTATCTCAAAGTTGTTTTGATTTGCATTTCCCTGATTGCTAAGGAGGTTGAGCATGCCCTTAAGTGTCTTTTGGCCATTTGAAATTCTTCTGTTGAGAATTCTCTGTTCAGTTCAGCGCCCCATTTTTTAATTGGGTTAATTAGCATTTTAAAGTCTAGTCTCTTGAGTTCCTTATATATTTTGGAGGTCAGACCTTTGTCTGTTCCTGGGTTGGTGAAGATCTTTTCCTAGTCAGTAGGCTGCCTTTTTGTCTTAGTGACAGTGTCCTTTGCTTTACAGAAGCTGCTCAGCTTCAGGAGGTCCCATTTATTCAATGTTGCCCTTAATATCTGTGCTGCTGGGGCTATACGTAGGAAGCGGTCTCCTGTGCCCAAATGTTGTAGAGTACTTCTCACTTTCTCCTCTAACAGGTTCAGTGTGTTCAGATTGATATTGAGCTCTTTAATCCATTTGGACTTGAGTTTGTGCATGGTGATTGTTATGGATGTACTTTCATTCATCTACAGGTTGACATCCAGTTATGCCAGCACCATTTGTTGAAGATGCTTTCTTTCTTCCATTGTGTACTTTTAGCACCTTTATCGAAAATCAGGTGTTCGTAGGTTTGTGGTTTAAGATCCGGGTCTTCTATACGATTCCATTGGTCAACTTCTCTTTTTATGCCAATACCAAGCTGTTTTCAATACTGTAGCTCTGTAATAGAGTTTGAAGTCAGGGATGGTAATGCCTCCAGAAGAACCTTTATTGTATAAGATTTTTTTGGCTATCCTGGGTTTCTTGTTTTTCCATATAAAGTTGATTATTGTCCTCTCAGTCTCCGTGAAGAATTTTAATGGGACCTTGATGGGGATTGCATTGAATCTATAGATTGCTTTTGGTAGAATTGCCATTTTTACTATGTTGATCCTCCCAATCCACGAGCAGGGGAGATCCTTCCATTTTCTGGTATCCTCTTCAATTTCTTTCTTCAAAGACTTAAAGTTCTTGTCAAATAATCCTTCATTTCCTTGGTTAGAGATACCCCAAGATATTTTATGCTATTTGTGGCTATCGTGAAAGGTGACGCTTCTCTGATTTCTTTCTCTGCTTCCTTATCCTTTGTATATAGGAGGGCAACTGATTTTTTGGAGTTGATCTTGTATCTGGCCACGTTACTAATGGAGTTTATCAGTTGTAAGAGTTCTTTGGTGGAGTTTTTCGGGTCGCTTATGTACACTATCATATCATCTGCAAATAACGAAAGTTTTACTTCTTCCTTTCCAATTTGAATCCCCTTGATCCCCTTATGTTGTCTTATTGCTATTGCTAGAACTTCAAGCACTATATTGAAGAGATGAGGAGAGAGTGGACAGCCTTGTCGTGTTCCTGAATTTAGTGGGATGGCCTTGAGTTTCTCTCCGTTTTTAATTTGATGTTAGCTGTTGGCTTGCTGTAAATAGCCTTTATTATATTTAGGAATGACCCTTGTATCCCTGATCTTTCCAAGACCTTTATCATAAAGGGGTGTTGAATTTTGTCAAATGTTTTTTCAGCATCTAATGAGATGATCATATGGTTTTTATCCTTCAGTTTATTTATATGATGGATTACATTGATAGATTTTCGTATGTTGAACCAGCCCTGCATCTCTGGGATGAAGCCTACTTGATCGTAGTGGATGATTTTTCTAATGTGTTCTTGGATTCGGTTTGCCAGTATTTTATTGAGAATTTTTGCGTCGATGTTCATGAGTGAGATTGGCCTGTAATTCTCTTTCTTGGTTGAGTCTTTGTGTGGTTTAGGTATCAGGGTAATTGTAGCTTCATAAAAGGAATTTGGCAATGACTGTTCTGTTTCTATATTATGAAATACATTAAGGAGTATAGGTATTAGGTCTTCTTGGAAGTTCTGGTAGAATTCTGCATTGAAACCATCTGGTCCTGGGCTTTTTTTGATAGGGAGGTTTCTGATAACAGTTTCTAATTCTTCACGACTAACAGGACTATTTAGATTGTTCACCTGGTCCTGGTTTAACTTTGGTATATGGTACTTATCTAAAAAAGTGTCCATTTCTTTTACATTCTCCAATTTTGTGGCATACAGGCTTTTGTAGTAAGATCTAATGATTCTCTGAATTTCCTCTGTGTCTGTGGTTATGTCCCCCTTTTCATTTCTAATCTTATTGATTTGTTTGTTCTCTCTCTGCCGTTTGATTAGTTTGGCTAGGGGTTTGTCAATCTTGTTGATTTTCTCCGAGAACCAGCCTTTTGTTTCATTGATTCTTTGGATTGTTTTCTGTGTTTCTATTTGTTTATTTCAGCCCTCAGTTTGATAATTTCCAGTCTTCTATTCCTTCTAGGTGAGTCTGCTTCTTTCTTTTCTAGAGCTTTCAGGTGTGCTGTTAAGTCTCCAATGTGTGCTTTCTCCATTATTTAAGTGGGCAATTAGTGCTATGAATTTTCCTCTTAGCACTGCTTTCATAGTTTCCCATAGGTTTGAGTATGTTGTGTCCTTATTTTCATTAAATTCAAGGAAGATTTTAATTTATTTCTTTTTCTTCCTTGACCCAGGTGTGGTTCAGTAGTTGACTGTTCAGTTTCCATGAGTTTGTAGGCTTTCTCGGGGTAGCATTGTTGTTGAATTCTAATTTTAATCCATGGTGATCCGATAAGATGCAGGTGGTTACTAATATGTTTTTGTAACTGTGGAAGTTTGCTTTGTTACCGAGTATGTGGTCAATTTTCGAAAAGGTTCCATGAGCCGCAGAGAAGAAAGAATATTCTTTTCTATTTGGGTGGAATGTTCTATAGATGTCTGTTAAGTCCATTTGGTTCATTACCTCCATTAAGTCTCTTAATTCTCTGTTAGGTTTCTGTTGGATTGACCTGTCCATTGCTGAGAGCAGAGTGTTGAAGTCTCCCACTATCAGTGTGTGTGGTTTGATTGCTGCCTTGAGTTCTAGTAGTGTTTCTTTTACATAAGTGGGTGCTTTTATATTAGGGGCATAGATATTTAGGATTGAGACTTCATTCTGATGGATTTTGCCTGTAATGAGTATAAAGTGTCCCTTTCCATCTCTTCTGATTGATTTTAGTTTGAAGTCAACTTTGTTAGAAATTAGTATGGCCACACCGGCTTGTTTCTTAGGTCCATTTGCTTGATAAATCTTTTCCCAACCCTTTACTCTGAGTAGATGTCTGTCTTTGTGGTTGAGGTGTGTTTCTTGTAAACAGCAGAATGTTGGATCCTGTTTTCGTATCCAATCTCTTAGCCTGTGCCTTTTTATAGGTGAATTGAGTCCGTTGATATTAAGTGATATTAATGACCAGTGGGTGTTAACTCCAGTTGTCATTTTTTATTTGGTAGTAGGGATTGTGTGTTTCCTTTCTTTGAGATGTGCTGGTGAAGGGTCACTAGATGTCTGAGTTATTTTGGGCAATGTTGGACTCCTTGGTTTGTGATTTTCCTTCTATTACTTCCTGTAAGGTTGGATTTGTGGCTACGTATTGTATAAATTTGTTTTTATCTTGGAATATTTTTTTTCTCCATTTATATTGAATGAAAGCTTGGCTGGGTATAGTAATCTGGGCTTGCATCCATGGTCTCTTAGTTTCTGCAAAACATCTATTCTGGACCTTCTGGCTTTCATGGTCTCCATAGAGAAGTCAGGTGGAAGTCTGATAGGTTTACCTTTATAAGTTACTTGAACTTTTTCCTTTGCAGCTCTTAATATTCTTTCTTTATTCTGTATCTTTTGTGTTTTGATTATAATATGGCGAGGGGACGATTTTTTTTTTGATCCAGTCTATTTGGTGTTCTGTAAGTTTCTTGAACCTTAATTGGAATATCTTTCTTTAGGTTTGGGAAGTTTTCTTCTATAATTTTATTAAATATATTTTCTGGACCATTGAGCTGTAATTCTTCTCCTTCTTCTATGCCTATTATTCTTAGGTTTGGTCTTTTTATTGTGTCCCAGATTTCCTCAATGTTTTGTGATGAAAATTTGTTGGATTTGCTGTTTTCTTTGATCAGTGCGTTTATTTTCTCTATGGTATCTTCGGAATCATGAGATTCTTCTATCTCTTGTATTCTGTTGGTTATGCTTGTTTCTGTAGTCTCTGTTCGTTTACATAGATTTTCCATATCCAGCTGGCCCTCGGTTTGTCTTTCCTTCCTTGCCTCCATTTCAGTTTTCAAGGCTTGCACTGTTTCCATTATCTGTTTGATTTTTTCTCTTGGTTTCCTAGGATATCATTTACGGATTTACTCAATTCTTCAAACTTTTTGTTATTCTTATCCATTTCCTTAAGGGAGTTTTTCACCTCCTGTTTAAGGGACTCTATTACTTTCATAAAGTCAGTTTTTTTACTTCTTCTTGATTAGTGTGTTCAAGTCCTCCTGTTGTAAGTTCGCTGGGTTCTGGTGCTTTCATGTCGTTTTTCAAATTGTTGGAGGAATTCTTGCATTGTTGCCTGCCTATTTCTTCTTCTGAACAATTCCCTATGGGTCTTCTTTTAGAAGTTCAATTCACCCCAATGAATTCAATTCACTCACCCCAATGAATGATGGACCTTCTGGTAGACAGTCAGGTCTCAGTACTGGCCCAGTGGCTCGCTGACAAAGGGCCTACCTTTCTGTAGTCAGGCTATTGAAACAGAGGACCTCCCACCCCCCTGGGTGCACTCAATTTCTGGTCCAGGCACCCAAACAGGCTGAGTGGGATTTTATGGCCCCGAAGACAGGAGGATGAAGCAGGGTGGGCGGAGTTCTGGGTGCAAGCTGGGATGGGACAGGAAAGGAGAGGCAGTATCCAGGGAGAATAACCCCTGCAGGAAGAGCAGGAAGTGTGTGTGTGGGGGGGAGGTTGGGGAATGTCCGAGGTCCCTCTCCAGGCAGTTGCCTCTGTTCAGGCACTCAATCACCCCAATGAACGATGGATCTTCTGGTACACAGTCAGGTCTCCTTCCTGGCCAAGCAGCTTGCAGACACATATCACTTTTCTTACAACCCACCAAAAGATCCTCTCTTGTAATACACCACCCAAATTGTGTTTCTGAAAATATACCAATCATTTCTGCCCCCAAACCTTGAAAAAGCCAAACACCCCCTGGTCATACAACGACCCAAAATCCCTCTCTTGGCATATACCCATCATTTTGCATCCAGCCTTGTAAGACCCGAATCCCTCCTTTGAATTATACCTATCCAAACTCTTTCTCTTCCTACATACTCATCATTGCTGCCCCCAAAGTGTAGGATCCAAATCCCTCCCTAGTCATTTGCCCGGCAAAACTCGCTCTGTTTCTATATACCTACAATTTATGACCCCATCTTTCTGAGACCCTATTCCCACCCTTGTCATATAATAACCCAAACTCCTCTCTTGCCATATACTCATGATTTCTGACCACTGAGTGTTTGAAATCAACTCCTTCCTTGTCATCTACAAACCCAAATCTCCCTTGCCATTTACCCATCATTACTGTCCCCAAAGTATGTGAAACCCAAATCCCTTCCTAGTCATATACCCATCCAAACTCCCTGTCTTAAAATATATCCACCATATCTGCCCCAAACAGTGTGAGACCCAAATCTCTCCCTTATCATCTATCTAACCAAACTTCTCTTACACTATTTCCACCACTACTCGCTCAAAAGTATGTGAGGCACAAATCCCTCCTATTGACATACTAACCAAACTCCCTCTCTTGCCATATACCTGCCATTTCTGTTCCCATCTTTGTGAGAACCTAATCCCCCCTTGTCTCAATACCCACCTGAACTCCCTTTCTTCCCATATCTCCAACATTACTTTTTGCAGAGTCTGTGAGACCCAAATCCCTCCCATATCTTTTACCCTCCCAAATTCCCTCTCTTACCATATACCTGCCATTCTGTCAACTAAGTACATAAGAATCATATCCCTCCTTTGTCATCTAACTTATATTGCCACATACCCACCATTAAATCCCTCCAAAGTATAAGAGACACAATCTCCCTCTTGTCTTCTACCCACAAAAACTCCCTCTATTGTCATACACCTGCCATAACTACCTAAGCCTTCTGAGATCCAAAACACACCACAGCTCCCTCTCTTGCCATATACTCATCATTTCTGTTCCCAATGTATATGAGAATCATACCCTCCCTTGTCATCTAACCCATCTTGCTTGCTATATATTCACCATTAATCACCCCAAAGTATGTGAGACTCAATCACTGCCTTGTCATTACCCACCCAAACCCCATCTCTTTCTGGGGCTCCAACCATTACTGCCCCAGCCCTTGTGAGACCCAAATCCCTCCCTTGTCTTCTACCCACCCAAACACCCTCTTTCACAAATTCACAGCCATCATGGTTGCACGCTAAAGACTGTGTAAGATTAGGCCAGGTCATATTCCAGTATGCTTGGTGACTAAGCACTCAAATATATGTCAGTATGGTTTTCATTCACATTAAATCTCACACTTCTCTAGAAAACACCAACTGTCAGGAGTTTGCCAGTAATACCCCGGAGCATCCCACAGTGCATCCTTGAATGTGGGGGAGGGCTCAGGAGTCTGTATCTCTAACTGACAGACTAATGACAGTTGGTGGCTTCTAGAGAAATGTGACAGTTAATGGTAATGAAAACGATACTCTCATGTACTTGCATACTTTGTTACCAAGGAGTGCAACTGCTGGGGAAAGATAAGGAGGTGTGACCTTGTTGGAGTGGATATGGCCTTGATGGATAATATATGTCACCAAGGGTGGGCTTTTAGCTTTACATTCCCACATCATGCCCTATCTCTCTCCCTCTACTTACTATTGATGAATCAGTTTGTAAGCACTCAACAACTGGCCCAGAGTCATGCCTGCCTGAATGTTGATCTAATGATCATGAATTAATTTCCTAAAGTTATGGACAAGTATCCATTTAACTAGTGCTAAAGGGATCCAGACACTCTTTCAAGTCTCTGACTTACATCTTGAAGTGCTGAAGTGAGATTAGAGTTTAGCTAGAGGGCCAGGGTGTTGATATATAAGCAGTAGTGGTCAAGAGGTGGCATCTACCCTCCCTTAGCTCAGCCATCATTATCTAATCTTTAGACTTATCTGTCCAGGTGTTTTGATAGTAAGAATGGTGTGAAATCTCTAAGGAGACAAGGATTTCCTCTTTCTAGAGAGCATTGCTTTACCTGGCATGCGATTTCTCTAGAAACAGCCATTACATTGAAATCTATAATTTCACTATTCTGATAGATCAAGCTATACAAAATTGCTCATTAGTATCTCCTCATTTCTGCTAGCCCCATTATGGAAGCAGCTCACTCTGGAAGCCCTACTAAACCCCAAATTTCTTATCAAGGATATTCAAGGTTAAGCCTGTCACTATCAATTACCATTCTTTCTCTGAGATGAGATTAGTATATTCGAGTATGCTGAGTGTTGGTGCTCATGGGGAGCTTTTCTTACTTACATTGCATGGTTAGGTATAAAAACAAAACTCAAAAACTTGTCTTACAGGTAGTGTATATTCTATTTCTGGGGATTACTGTCACGCACACACATCACCTCAGATAGGCCCGGCTCTTGCAAAATACATAGATAGTGGAAAACAGTCTTCTTTGTATTTATTTAAGATAAGGTAAAAGTAGCAATTTAGAGACTGTGCTCCATATATTACCTCTATGTGTCTTACAGTGCATTTGTGTTATGACCCTCAAATCTGTGGGAACCAAAGTCCCTTCTCTGTCATATGCTTACCCAAATTCCCTTCTTTGTATATATCAAACCAAATTCCTTGTCTGGCCTCTATCCCTATAGTATACAAATGTCAGCTTTTCCATATTCAACCCAAAAATCCTTCTATGTCATATACCCACCTAAGGCAGTTTTCTAGGAATCAACTAGAAATTTGAGTCAAAGTTGTGTTTCATATTATACACCCAATCTAATCCATCTTATAGTGTACTCATGAAAGTTGCTTATCTGCCACTAAATACTGGAAAACCAAAATCTCTCCCATATTATATACCAACCCAAACTCTCTCTCTCTCTTTCTCTCTCTCTCTCTCTCTCTCTCTCTCTCTCTCTCTCTCTCTCTCTCTCTATACCCACAGTTTCTGCCCTCCTCCTTATAAGACTATATCCCTCCTTTGTCATCTGCTCACCTAAACTCCATCTCCTGCCATAGAACCAACATTTCTTCCCTAAAATCTTATAAGACACAAAACCCTCCATTTCATTCACCCAACTAAACTCCCTCTCTTGCCATGTACCCACAATTTCTGGCCCCATCCTTCCAAGACCCTCATTCCTCCCTTGCCATACACCAACATTAACTCCATCTCTTATAATATGCCCACCATTTCCTCCCCCAAACGTTGTGAAGCCCCAATCCATTCCATGTCATATACTCAACCAAACTCCCTTGCTAGACATATATCCAACATTTCTGCACCCATCCTGCTGTCACCCAAATCTTTCTCATGACATATGCCCACTGAAAATCCTTCTTTTGTCATATAACCACACAATTCCCTGTCTTGTGATATACCCAACATTTCTTCCCCCAAATATGTGAGACCCAAATATATCCATTTTTATATGCCCACAAAACTCCCTGTCTTGTCATATACCCATCCAAACTCTGTTTCTTGGAATATACCAATCACTTCTGCCCCCAAACCTTGAGAGACCCAAATATCCCCTGGTCATACACCTACCCAAACTCCCTCTCTTGGCATATACACAGCATTTTACCACCAGCTTTGTGAGACCCGAATCCCTCCCTAGACATATGCCCATCCAAACTCTTTCTCTTGCTACATACTCACCATTGCTGCCCCAAAAGAGTATAGGACCCAGATACCTCCCTTGTCATGTGCCCAGCATACTACCTCTGTTGCTATATATCCACCATTTCTGACCCCATCTTTCTGAGACCCTAATCTCACCACTGACATATAAAACCCAAACTCCTCTCTTGCCTTATAGGCACGATTTCTGACCATTGAGTGTTTGAGAATCAAATCCTTACCTTGTCATCTACCCATCCAAATCTCTCATACCATTTGCCCATCATTACACTTACCAAAGCATGTGAGACCAAAATCTCTTACTAGTCATATACCCATCCAAACTCCCTGTCTTAAAATATACCCACCATATCTGCCCCAAGCAGTGTGAGGCCCAAATCTCTCCCTTATCATCTATCTAACCAACCTTCTCTTACCCTATTTCCACCACTAATCGCTCAAAAGTATGTGAGACCCAAATCCCTCCCTATTAATATACTAACCAAGCTCTCTCTATTGCCATATACTCATCATTTCTGTTCCCAAAGTATATGAGAATCATACCCCTCCCTTGTCATCTAACCCCTCTTGCTTGCTATATATCCACCATTAATCACCCCAAAGTATGTGAGACTCAATCACTGCCTTGTCATTACCCACCCAAACCCCCTCTTTCCGGGGAACCAACCATTACTGCCCCAACCCCTTGAGACCGAAATCCCTCCCTTTTCTTCTACCCACCCAAACTACCTCTTCCCATGCACTCACCATTACTGCCCCAAACCTTGTGAGACCAAATCCCTCCCTTGTCTTCTACTCACCCAAACTCCCTCTTTCCATGTACCCACCATTACTGCCCAAACCTTGTGAGACCAAATCCCTCCCTGTCTTTTACCCACCCAAACTCCCTTTTTCCATGCACCCACCATTAATGTCCAAACCTTGTGAGACCCAATCCCTCCCTTATCTTTTTCCAACCCAAACTCCCTCTTTGCATGCACCCACCATTACTGGCCCAAACCTTGTGAGACCAAATCCCTCCCTTGTCTTCTTCCCACCCACCTCCCTATTTCCATGCAGCGACCATTAATGCCCAAACCTTGTGAGTCCCATATCCCTCCCTTGTCTTCTATCCACCCAAACTCCCTCTCTTTCCATGCACCCACATTACTGCCTCAAAACTAGTGAGGAACAAAGCTGTCCCTTGCCATTCACCCACCCATTCTGTCCCTTCCTCTATAACCATCATTTTTCCTTCCCTTTCCTGGTTTCGCCATTAGTTACTCACAAGGATACATAACTTTTCAATTAAATGGAATTTATTTTTAATTTAATAAATTCATATCAATGCGATTTTACTTGTCATATTTGGGAATTCCCCATCTTTGAGATGGCCATCTCATTGGCTTCCCCCCTCATCAGGTGCTGCAGCAGCGCTTGGTTCTCCAGTCGTGTGCTCCTCGGCTTGCTTTTCGGGGTCCTCTGCCAGAGGTTGAGGCATTTCAGTCACCGGTGCCACTTTGATTTTCTTCGGCTCCAGTACAGCTGAGGCTTCTTCGCGATCGCTCTTTCTGCTGCTCTTTTTGGAGTCCTGCTTCGGCTCCAGTACAGCTGCGGCTTCTTCGCGATTCCTCTTTCTGCTGCTCTTTTTGGAGCGGTGCTTCCTGTGCTTCCTCGTCTTGAATTCCTGGAATGGCAAGAGGTGAACACAAGAATTAGTTAATATAGGGAGAAGTCAGGAGAAGCATGTAAAGGATACTTGGTCAGAAATGGTGAGCATTGATAAGGGATTTATGCCAGGACAGAAAGAGGTAGTGACTTTAGGTAAGAGTAAACCAGTGGAGGAGGGAGCTCCGGTAGGGTTTGGCATCTCACCTTTCCATACAGGATGCTGGGTGGATACTGCTTGTAAGCTGCCTTTGTCTTTACCATGAGGAGTCCCCTGTTCGCTGCCATCGGAGCATCACTAGAGGAGGACGGGAGGTCCGTGTCAGACAGTGATGCCTGAGGTTTCTTCACAAATTCCTCCATCACCAAGTAGCGTGTTGTTTCTCCCTCGAGGGGCTGAGAACAACTGGCAGGGCAGGGAAGGCCACACCCTCAGAACTGATTCATCATCAAGGTCTCAACCAATAGTAGGTGAACTTGTGCTCTGACATCACAAAGCATGGTTCTGACCCAAAAGAATGCCTGGTGAAGCAACAAAGAGCAGAGTGTACCATTCCTAAAAATTTGATGATAGGGGGACGATATTGAGAAGGCAAAGAGAGTTTGATTTTAGATGGTGACTTCTCTTTAATAATTCTAAGGCAAACTTTCCATGGGATCCTTCTTTACATATCCACTTTAGTTGTAGTAGAAAACATGACAGATCATTTGCTTCTCCAACTTCTTCTCAAATACTATACCTGCCAATGGTTTATTCCACTATGTCTGCCTCAATCTTTGGCTAGTATCATGAATATCTTCCCTAAAATCCCTCCCAAGAAACATTCCTGTATTTGAATATCAGTATATCTATAAACCATCCTACCACTGTGTCCTATAGAATACATCTAGGCTCCCACCAGGACCTGGCCTTCTACACACATCCACCCACAGGACACTTCGATCTGCCTACCCCTTCTTGCTTCATACACAGACTTCCCATGTCTTCCTCCAGGTAAAGCCTGATGAGTGTATACCACCACCCTACACTCATTTTTCTCCATTTCACAGTATCTAGCCTGTGTCTCACAGCATAGTCTTTCAGCCTGTATCTTGCAGTAGCCACGTCTAGGCTTCCTTAGAGTCCAAACCTGACATCCTACTTAGTCCCATCACTAACTAAGTGCTATAGTCAATATCTAGGCTCACTCCAGGAGAGGCCCTATCCTCATCCACTCACAGGACACTTGGGATATCTGCACCCCCACACTCCACACATATAGTTTACAGATCATTCCCCTCCAGGGCTTAGCCTGTTGACTGTACACACACACAACACACACACACACACACACACACACACACACACACACAAACACAAACATGCACTTGAATATTTGCATCTCCAAATTCCTCTGGACCTAATGAGTATAACAAAACCAGTGCCCAGGTCTTGTCTTGCTGTGTAGCAATAAAATCATGGCCTCTAGGCTTCCAAAGGATCCCATGTCAGGTGACCCAGTCTAGCCTCAATACCTCTTTTACTGTGGTGAACATACAGCCTCCTTTAATACAGTCATTCACCTAAGGACCCTTTCTACCACCAACATAAGCCCAGTCCATAACCAGTATTCTCATATCTTCCATTGTCTAGCCTATTGGGAATATCACACACTATCAGACACTTGATTTTCAACATACTGGTAGATATAACCTGGAAACCATAAGAAATGGTCAATCTTAGTCTGGACTCCATGCCTTACAGTAGTGAGTTTTAGGCTTCAACATGCTGCAGCCTATTTGGAACATTTTTTCCTATACTATAGGAGAACATCTGGGCTACTGCCAGATATAACCCTATCTACATAAACCAATAGGGCTCTTAGAGTTGCCCATACCTCTTCATACGATACCCAAACTACCTAAGTCACCCACTAGGATTTATCTAGGTGAATATATTCATACTCGGTACGTGGTTTTCCATACTGAGTGGAATTTACCCTGGACAGAATAGTCCCTGTCCCATCAAATAATGGACTCGTGCACTTTGCAGTAGTGCTTTGTGGCATTCTTCAGAAACACAAATCTCAAATTGCAGCATGATGCCACAAGCTACTATTCTTCCACAGCCAACATTGAGGGTTTCCCAGCAGTTAACATACCTGTAGTGGCTCACGGAATATCCCCATGACTTATGAAATGTTACCATTTCCTCCCAAAGTTCAAACCTATTGAATATTTCCTGTTTCCAATAGTGTTTTTCCACATCCTTCCAAACATCGCTCATATTGATGTGGGATTCCCTCTGTCTATCTGGGTATCATCATGAGACTGTGGCCTACGAGTACGGCTCTCCCTGGCAGCTGCTGGTTTTCTCCTTCAGCAGCTACATGGCACCTCCCTGACGCTGCCTAGTTTCTCTCTATATCTCTGTTCAGATTTCCTCCCTGGCTTTGCTCTACTAATCCATTGCCCAAAACATCTTCTTGAATAACCAATGGCAATAAAACATATTCATAGCATACACAGGGTAATCCCACATCATCATATCTCACTGCCAGCATCCCAGCCTAGTTTTGCCACATTCTTTCATGTTGCAGTGGGTTTCAAGAGAGTCTGAAATCCAGAGGCCTACTCCTGCTACCTGCTCCTGTTGTCTAACCAACCTACAGCGTCCTACCAAGACCCACTCTACCACACCTACACACACTAGTATCTTTTGGCCACCTATAGTAACACACTACATACCTGGACTTCATTAGTCCTCCTCCATAGTATAGTCTGGTAAATACTTCCTCAAAACCAGATACGTTTTTTTTTTTTCTACATCCATCCGTATCTAACCTGGTTTCCCAATCAATACTCTGAACTAGTTGATCAACTAGGTACCATCTAGACTTCTTCAGGTTCCCAAAACCCATCCCCTGGCCTTGTCTCATTACTTCCACATGTTCTGTAGCCAACAAAGTTTCTAGGCTAGGTGCTGTCGGCTCCCTCACACAGAATTGGTTCTCTGTGCTACCAGGGACCGACCTACTCATTAGCCACATTCTGATGTCCTCCTCCAGGGTCTAGCTTGCTAAATAAGCCCATAAAAGATACTTGATTTGCACACCCATCTGGATTAGCCAGAGGTTCAACAAGCAGCAACCCCTAGCTGGTCTGGCTGGCTGACTGTCCCTTGCAGTAAGACCTCTATGCAGCTGGATCCCAATACTGTAGCTCAGATTAGTCTCATAAATTCTCCTGTACTGTACCTAACATCTATCCTCCTGCTAGGATATGTCCAACCAGAAACCAGCCAAAGGACACTTTGTGTAGACTATAGTAATATTACTCCGTAGTTAGATTTTATTCAGATTTTTAATCTCTGCCAGGGTCTCACTTGTTGTGTATACCACTGCCACAATCAATACTTTGTTTTGATGTATAGGGCTGGATCTAACCCCTGGTCCCAGAGTTACTATTCACAATTTCTCCAGCAATGTCTCCTAGATATCTCTAGGAGTCCTAGTCCCAACAACGCCTCCTGTGCCATAGGAAAAACATCTACATTCCCACTGAGACCACCTCAACCTCATCAAACCACAGGAGCGCTGGCCCTGCCTACAGTATTAACACCAAAGCCCAGACTGTCCAAGTCCTTCTCCAGAGCCTAGAGAAGTAAGTGCCTCTTTCCAGCAGATAATTCTTTCCTAATCTAGTAGAGTCTAGACCTGATGACGCATCCAGTGGCACCCCTATAATAGCTGTTTGCATTCACTAATAGTGACTTTTAATTTTTTGCAGAGTTCTAAAACCCTATGCTCCATCTAGGTCCTACCATGCTTTGATAAACAGCTCATAAGCCTCTGCACGAGCACTTTCCCTCCAACTGGCCTTGTCCTACGACATTCCTTTTTGTGCTGTATCCAGCATCTGTATTCCCAACAGTAACCATCCTACCTGTATCCATCTACAGGGTGATTCTGATGACTAACCACTTCATTACATAACCAGACACCAAACACAACCCCTAGGACCCAAGCTTTAACCTATTGAGTAACTCCCTACACACAATGAATATTTGATGTTCGACATGCTGCCTGACCTACTATGGCCTCATGTGCCTTGCATTTGCAAGTTTTAGGACAGTACAGGTTTTCAACTCCTTCAGCCAAGACTAGGTCCAGCAACTCCTACTGTGCTATAGTCAACAATTAGGGATCCCTCTGCACTTAACACACCTACACCCATGCATGAAATATTTGTGCCTGCATCACAACTTCAGGTGGAATCCAGACTTTCCATGTCCTCCCCAAAGACCAACCCATGGAATATTTCCCTTACCAGATAGTGTTTACCCATATGCCAGACAGAGAGATAATGATGTTCACTACCAGTGTCCAAGTCTAGTTTTTGGCCACTGACAGTCTGGCATGTTTGCAGTAGTGCTCACAGGATTCAACAGAGTTCCAAATGCGGGAGCCGACTCACAGCATCTACTCCTATCCTCCAAGCAACATACCAGGTCCTACAAGAACCAGCGCTGTTTGCAATCGACACATAGTACTCATTTTGCTGCTATCTTACCCCAATTCAACCCTGTATTCCTGAGCCCTCCTCCATGGTATAGGCCTAGTGAGTACTCACTCCCTTACCACCAGATATTTCAATTTCTATGTCCATCTGGTCTAGCCTCTTTCAAAACATCATTATACTAACCTAGTCTGATCAACTTAGTAGCAATATCTAGGCTTCTATAAGGTTCCAAAATCCCATGTCTGGCCTTCCACAATGGTGAATTGCCCGACATCCATGCAGCAGACAAGTTGGTACCTTCACCCACCCACAGTACCCTCTGTGCCACCTCCAGCACCCCTACTCCACCACATTTTTAATGTTTTCCTCCAGGAACTCAGCTGGTTATATAAGCCACCAACTGAGACTTACTTGTTTTCCATATCCATCGGCATCTAGCTTGAGTTTAACAGCCAGCACCTCCTGCATAGTCTGGCTTGCTTTCCTCTTGCATAAGGGACTGCTAGGCAGTGCGGTCCCAACTAACCTCAGCTCAGACTAGTCTCAGAATCCTTCTTTGATGGAGTGGAAATCAAGACTCTGCTAGCACTGGCCCTGCAAGAATCCATCCATGGGACACTTTGAGTAGAATATAGTACACTGTTTCCTTATTCAGAGTTTCCATGTATTCCCAGGGTCTAACTTGTTGAGGTTAGGTTACCCACTTACCACTTTGTCATAGAGGTCTTGATCTACCCAAGTTGCAACATCCGGGGTCCAGGACTTCTCCAGCCTCCTCCACAGCCATTTCTGGGAATTCTCGACCCATCAACTTCTTCTGTGCATCTAGATTCCAAACAAAGACACCAATGTCTCCATCGAACAGAGGAGATCAGCTGCCCTACATGACCACTCTATCCCAAGACTCTCAAATACTCTACAGATTTGAGATTGTAGAGCACTGCTCTGCATCCTAAAATTGTTTTTCTAAGCCAATGGAGTCCGATTGGATGGAACTCCAGTGTCATCCCTAGAATAGTTATTTGCTATTACTCTCAATAGTAGTGACTTCTAGCTCTTGGTAGGGTTTCAAACCCTTTGTTCCATTCTAATCCCACCATGGCCTCCTGGCTGAAGGAAACATTTAGTGTCGGTTTGAATCTCCTATAATGACACTCTCCACACAGGATACTGTAGGCAGCGTATATATCGCACAACTTAATACCCAAGTTACCCAGAATTCCCATGTACTCTCAAGAGTCATTGACTAACACCAAATGTACTCATCATACATGATTTTCTACGACCTTCTGAATCGATCACAGAACTCTAGCCTAGACAGACAACACACCACACATAGCAGGGTCCTCTAGGCTTCAGTAGGGTGTCACATCTCACACCCCCAGCCCAGTCCCTCCATGTATTCATGTGCTGTAGCTAACATTTAGGTTGCCTCCAGTAGTTGTCATATCTACAGCCACAGGACTAGCTGTTCGCTATACTATGGCACTCTATACATAAACTTCCCATGTTCTCCTCCAGAGTCTAGTTACTGATACTCCAAACACACCCAATATTTCTGTTTTCGTGTCATGCAAAACACAAGTCACATGCTGCAGGCAGTGTGACAACGATGTCTGGACTCCTAGCCTTGCTGTAATGACCTCTAGATTTCGACAAGATACTCAATCCTAGGCATCAGCCTATGCCTAGCATTTTGTCCTTTGCTATAGCCTACATCTATGCTCCCACAGGAACGTACCCTAGCCCTGTCTACCCACAGCTACTTTCAGAAAGCCCGGTGACACATAAACACACCATAATTACAACAGACTTCCTGTGGTCTCTTCCTGGGTGAGCCTGGTCTTTACATCCCTATGTGACACTTGATATTCTGGTGTAGCTAGGTTGGTCCAACATCCAGTGACCATGACTAATGTGGCTACCAGTTCCTTGTGGTTGATGGCTCTAGGCTTCTGCAGACTCTACTTCCTCCAACTGACCTTGTCCTAGCATATTCCTTTGTGCTGTATCCAATATCTATACTCACAAGTGTAACCATCTTTCCTGCATTCTATATCAAGATTATATTGAAAAATATACCACCTCATTATAAAATCAGACCCACACAAACAAATGAATTCTTGACTTTGTACCTCTGCCTAACATACTCTAGCTCTATGTGCCCTGCATTGGCCTAGGTCCAGCAATGCCTACTGTGCTATCGTCAACAACTAGGTTCGCTCCGCACTTAATACAACCAACACTCACCCATGGAATATTTACTCTGCTTTCAGATACCTACCCCTTATCCAGATGTCGAAAGTCTGCCCCAAAGTTCAAACTGATTAATCTTTCCTCTATAAGATAGTGTTTCTCCACATTCCACCAAAAAATAGCTCAATCTCACTAACAGTGACCCACATACTATTGCTATTTACTTCCTGCATATTTCAGTTGTGACCAGTAGATTTCAAGAGAGTGACATATCCGGGGGCCTACTCCCACTACCTAAGCTTGTTTTGGTAGTCAATGTAGAGGGTTATACCAAGAACTTCCTTACCTGCTTCTACAGATGGTACTTTTGTGCCAACAACATTACTCCACTGGATACCCAGTCTTCCCTAGTCCCTCTCCCATGGTCTAGCCTGGTGAGTACTCAGCCACTACCAGATACTTCTTTTCTACATTTGTCTTCATCTAGCCTATATTCAAAGACAGTTCTCTGGGCTAGCCTGATAAACTGAGCCTTGCAGTAGCAACATCTAGGTTTCTACAGGTACCCAATAGCATGCCCTGTCTTAGTCCCCTCACTTCCATGTATACTGTAGTCAACATATAGGATCCAGCATAGGTGCAACCTGCAACCACCACGGGACCATTTCTGTAACCTCTAACTTACCATTCCATCTCCACACATTTGTATCCTTCTCCAGGACCTTGCTCGGTTCATGATTGCTTAAATGATAGTTATTTAGCACATTCATCTGGTTCTATCCTGAGTTCAATAGCCAGCACCCCTGGCTAGTCTGGCTGCTTGTCCTTGCAATATAGGTAAGGCTACTCTGTAGGGGTCCCAAATCTCTCAGCTTTGGGTAGTCTCTGAAAATCCTCCTGTACTCTTGAGAACATCTAGTGTTCCTGTAGGACATGCCCTACCAGAGTCTACCCCCAAGCACTTTGTTTAATATGTAATACATTGCTCCTTTCTCAGACTTTCCACGGTGTCCTGAATGGTCTAACTTGTTGAGTAGAGCCATCCACTCAATACGTTGTTTTAACACAGAGGGTTGAATCTAGCATGGGTCCCATAGCCAATGGCCAGGTCTTCCCCAGACAACTACACTAGCAGTATCTATGATTCCTCATCCCATCATACCTCTTATGCTGGAGGCAGCATGTAGATTCCCAGCAATATCACCCCTCCCTCAGCACACCTGGAGTTAGGGCTGCATAAATCACCCTCTCCATGACCAGACTTCCCATATCCTCCTCCAGAGTCTAGAGAGGTAAGTACCCTTCTGCAACAGATAATTGTTTTCTAAATCCAGTGGAATCTAGACTGTTGGAACATCCATTGGTATCCCCGGAATTTTGCTTGTTCTCACTTGTCGGGACATCTGTACTTTAGCAGGGGTCCCAATACTTGGTTCCATCCTAGTCCCATCGTGCCCTGTTATACTCTAGGCAGTATCTACCCTACTACAACAATTACCTACAGAATCCTGTATGCTGCCTATACAATCCACTCCATGCCCAGATTCCCATGTCCTCTCCAGGGAGAAGCAGTTCAATAACTTCAAAGTTATCCCTGATACATGCTTTCCACATCGGGTTGGCTGAACCTATCTCAGTAACCCAGTCTAGTCTGACAACCTACAATCCACAGTACAGTCCTCTAGGCTTCAGTAGGTTCCCAAATAGCACAGACTCGTCTAGTCTCATCACCTATCCATATGCTATAGCTGACATTTATGTTCCTCCCAGGAATGGCTCGATTCACAGCCATAGGTCTAGTGCTGACTCTACAGCCTCTTCGTACAGATGCTTCCCATGTTCTTCTCCAGAGATTACCTGTTGCACTCCCTGCACACAAACAAATACATCTATTTTCTTATCCTGGCCGGATCTAACTTGTGTGCCTCAGGCAGTGACCCATAGTTGTCTGGACTGTTTGGTTTTAGTAATTGTTCAAGTCTTCAACAGAGTCCCAAATACTAGGCCACATCCTAGTCTCAGAATTTCATTCTTTGACATTGCCTACATCTGTGCTCCCACCGGGACATACCTGACATTCATCTACTCACAAGTAGCCTCAGGATACATTGTAGCACATAACTTCTCCAGTACATACCCAGACACCATGTGATCTCCTAGTTAGAATGTTGTGTACAACCCTATCTTGTACTCGTTTTCCACAATTCTGCCATATATAAATTGATCTTACATCCAGTGCCATGCCTAGTGTGGTGACTAGCATTTTCTGGTATAATAACTCTAGGACTCTAACAGGCTTCAATCTCTCCAACTGGCCTTGTGCTGGCACATTCTGGTGTGCTGTACCTAACATCTTTCCCCCCAACAGAAATCATCCTACCTGCATCCATCGACAAGACACATTTACATGAGTAAACCAACACAGTCTGTAAACAGACTTACTAGATGAACCCCGTCAATTGAGCCTAGTGAGTAACCCGCAACACACTAAGGAGTTCTTGACACTTACTGTGAATGAAAACCAAACTCTCATGTACTTGACTACTTAGTCACCAGGGAGTGCAACTGCTAGGGATAGATTAGGAGGTGTGACATTGTTGGAGTAGATATGGCCTTGTTAGACAATATATGTCACTGAGGGTGGGTTTTGAGGTTGACATTCCCACAACAGGCCCAGTCTCTCTCTCTCTGCTTACTACTGATGGATCAGTTTATATGCACTCAACAACTGTCGCAGTGTCCTGCCTGCCTGAATCCTGCCTTGAAGATCATGAATTCATTTCCTAAAATTAAAGGCAAGCATCCAATTAACTAGTGCTAAAGTGATCCAGACACTCTTTAAGTCTCTCGGCCTTGCATCTTGAAGTGTTGAAGTGAGATTAGAGTTTAGCTAGAGGGCCAGGGTGTTGACATATATGCAGTAGTGGTCAAGAGTGGCATCTCCCCTCCCTTAGCTCAGCCATCATTGTCTAATCTTTAGTACTTATCTGGCCAGGTCTTTGATAGTAAGAAGTGTGTGAAATCTCTAAGGAGACAAGGATTTCCTCTTTCTAGAGAGCATTGCTTTACCTGGCTTGAGATTACTGTAGAAATACTCATTACATTGAAGTCTATTATTTCACTAATCTGATAGATCAGGCTACACAAGTGTCTCATTCGTATATCCTCATTGTGCTAGGCCTGTTATGGGAAGCAGCCCACTCTGGAAGCCCTACTAAACCCCAAATTTCTTATCAAGGATAACCAAGGTTAAGCCTGTCACTTCTCAATTACCATTCTTTCTCTGAGATGTGATTACTATATTCTAGTATGCTGAGTGTTTGGTGCTCCTGGGGAGCTTTTCTACTTACATTGACGATGAGTATAAAACCAACACTCAAAAACAGTTTGTCTTACAGGTAATGTATATTCTATTTGTGGGGATAACTTTCACTCACACACACCACCTTAGAAAAGTTGACACGATCCATACGGTTAAGTTTTGCCCTGCTCTTGCAAAATTCATAGATGGAGGAGCACAGTCTTCTTCCTTCTTATCTATGAGATAAGGTAAAGGTAGCAATTTGGAGTTAGGGCTCCATACATTCCCTCTATGTGTCTTACAGTGCATTTGTGTATGACCCTCAAATATGTGGGAACCAAAGTCCCTTCTCTGTCATATGCTTACCCAAATTCCTTCTTTGATATATATCAAACCAAATTCCGTGTCTGGCCTCTATCCCTATAGTATACAAAATGTCAGCTTTTCCATATTCAACCCCCAAGAGCCTTCTGTGTCATATACCACCCCGAAGTCAATTTTCTAGGCCTCAACTATTTGAGTCCAAGGTGTGTTTCATATCATACACCCCAATCAATCCATCTTTAGAGTGTACTTATGAAAATTGCTTATCTTGCCAACCAACATTCTGAGACCAAAATCTCCTCTGTACCATACATAAAATCCACTCAAACTCTCTCACTCTCTCTTTCCATATGCTGACTGTTTCTGCCTTCATCCTTATGAGACCATATCCTCCTTCCTTTGTCATCTGCCCACCAAAACTCCCTCTAAGGCAATATACCCACTATTTCTGGCCCCCATCCTGCCAAGGCCTCATTCCTCCCTTGCCATAGAGCAACCCTACCTTCCTCTATTATAATGTGCCCACCATTTCTGCCTACAAAAAGTGGAACCCAAACATATCACTTTTCTTTTTTTATTTTATTTTATTTTTTTTATTAAGAATTTCCATCTTCTCCCCTCCTCCTCCTCCTTCCCTCCCTTCCCTTCTACGCATACCCCCTCTCCCTCCCTCTCCAGGCCAAAGAACCGTCAGGGTTTCCTTCACTATGTTAAGTCCAAGGTCCTGCCCACTCCCCCTATGTCCAGAAAGGTGAGCAACCAAACTGACAATGCTCACAGTGAGCCCATCCATGCTGTAGAGTCAAAGCCCATTGCCCCTTGTTCTTGGTTTCTTTCTCAGTCATCCTCCACCATCAGCCATATTCACATAGTCCAGACTGGTCGCCTGTTCCATCAGTCCCATTTTAACTGGACTTGGGTGATCTTCTGTTAGTTCTGTCCGACTGTCTCAATGGGTGAACGCACCCCTCATGGTCCTGACTTCCTTGCTCATGATCTCCTTCCTTTTGTTCCTCATCAGAACCTTGGGAGCTCAGTCCAGTGCTCCAATGTGATGCTCTGTCATTTTCTCTCCATCCATCGCCAGGTTCAGTTTCTATGGTGATATACAAGATAGTCATGAGTATAGCAATAGAATCTGGACATTTCTGGCTCCTTCTCCTCAGCTGTCCATGGAACTAGCTGAGGGCATCTTCCTGGACACCTGGGAACCCCTCTAAAGTCAAGTCTCTGCCAACCCTAGAATGGCTCCCTTAATAAAGATACATAATTCCCTGTTCCCACATCCACCCTTCCTATATCCCAACCATCCTATTCCCCCAAGCTCTCCCCATCCTCCACTTCACACTTTCTCTCCCCATCCCCCCATCCCCCCATCCCACCCCCAAGTTCCCATTTCTTGCCTGGCAATCTTGTCTACTTCCAATATCCAGGAGGATAACTCTATGTTTTTCTTTGGATTCATCTTCTAATTTAGCTTCTCTAGGATCATGAATTATAGGCCCGATGTCCTTTATTTATGGCTAGAACCAATTATGAGTGATTACATCCCATGTTCATCTTTTGGGGCCCGGGTTACCCTCACTCAGGATGGTGTTTTCTATTTCCATCCATTGTATGCAAAATTCAAGATGTCATTGTTTTTATACCGCCGAGTAGTACTCTAATATGTATATATTCCACACTTTCCTCATCCATTCTTCCACTGAAGGGCATCTAGGTTGTTCCAGGTTCTGGCTATTACAAATAATGCTGCTATAACATAGTTGAACAAATGCTTTTGTACTATGATTGGGCAATCTCTTGGGTAAATTCCCAAGAGTGGAATTGCTGGTCCTGGGGTAGGTTGATTCCAAATTTCCTGAGAAACCACCACACTGCTTTCCAAAGTGGTTGCACAAGTGTGCATTCCCAGCAGCAAATGGATGAGTGTAACCCCTTCCTCCACAACCTTTCCAGCAAAGGCTATCATTGGTGTTTTTGATTTCAGCCAATCTGACAGGTGTAAGATGGTATCTCAAAGTTGTTTTGATTTGCATTTCCCTGATTGCTAAGGAGGTTGAGCATGCCCTTAAGTGTCCTTTTGGCCATTTGAAATTCTTCTGTTGAGAATTCTCTGTTCAGTTCAGCGCCCCATTTTTTAATTGGGTTAATTAGCATTTTAAAGTCTAGTCTCTTGAGTTCCTTATATATTTTGGAGGTCAGACCTTTGTCTGTTCCTGGGTTGGTGAAGATCTTTTCCTAGTCAGTAGGCTGCCTTTTTGTCTTAGTGACAGTGTCCTTTGCTTTACAGAAGCTGCTCAGCTTCAGGAGGGTCCCATTTATTCAATGTTGCCCTTAATATCTGTGCTGCTGGGGCTATACGTAGGAAGCGGTCTCCTGTGCCCAAATGTTGTAGAGTACTTCTCACTTTCTCCTCTAACAGGTTCAGTGTGTTCAGATTGATATTGAGCTCTTTAATCCATTTGGACTTGAGTTTTGTGCATGGTGATTGTTATGGATGTACTTTCATTCATCTACAGGTTGACATCCAGTTATGCCAGCACCATTTGTTGAAGATGCTTTCTTTCTTCCATTGTGTACTTTAGCACCTTTATCGAAAATCAGGTGTTCGTAGGTTTGTGGTTTAAGATCCGGGTCTTCTATACGATTCCATTGGTCAACTTCTCTGTTTTTATGCCAATACCAAGCTGTTTTCAATACTGTAGCTCTGTAATAGAGTTTGAAGTCAGGGATGGTAATGCCTCCAGAAGTACCTTTATTGTATAAGATTTTTTTGGCTATCCTGGGTTTCTTGTTTTTCCATATAAAGTTGATTATTGTCCTCTCAATCTCCGTGAAGAATTTTAATGGGACCTTGATGGGGATTGCATTGAATCTATAGATTGCTTTGGTAGAATTGCCATTTTTACTATGTTGATCCTCCCAATCCACGAGCAGGGGAGATCCTTCCATTTTCTGGTATCCTCTTCAATTTCTTTCTTCAAAGACTTAAAGTTCTTGTCAAATAAATCCTTCATTTCCTTGGTTAGAGATACCCCAAGATATTTTATGCTATTTGTGGCTATCGTGAAAGGTGACGCTTCTCTGATTTCTTTCTCTGCTTCCTTATCCTTTGTATATAGGAGGGCAACTGATTTTTTGGAGTTGATCTTGTATCTGGCCACGTTACTAATGGAGTTTATCAGTTGTAAGAGTTCTTTGGTGGAGTTTTTCGGGTCGCTTATGTACACTATCATATCATCTGCAAATAACGAAAGTTTTACTTCTTCCTTTCCAATTTGAATCCCCTTGATCCCCTTATGTTGTCTTATTGCTATTGCTAGAACTTCAAGCACTATATTGAAGAGATGAGGAGAGAGTGGACAGCCTTGTCGTGTTCCTGAATTTAGTGGGATGGCCTTGAGTTTCTCTCCGTTTAATTTGATGTTAGCTGTTGGCTTGCTGTAAATAGCCTTTATTATATTTAGGAATGACCCTTGTATCCCTGATCTTTCCAAGACCTTTATCATAAAGGGGTGTTGAATTTTGTCAAATGTTTTTTCAGCATCTAATGAGATGATCATATGGTTTTTATCCTTCAGTTTATTTATATGATGGATTACATTGATAGATTTTCGTATG
The DNA here is from genome assembly GCF_903992535.2 of Arvicola amphibius. Classification (NCBI taxonomy): domain Eukaryota; kingdom Metazoa; phylum Chordata; class Mammalia; order Rodentia; family Cricetidae; genus Arvicola; species Arvicola amphibius. The sequence goes on from NW_024582335.1 coordinate 88,635, forward strand.
TTGAACCAGCCCTGCATCTCTGGGATGAAGCCTACTTGATCGTAGTGGATGATTTTTCTAATGTGTTCTTGGATTCGGTTTGCCAGTATTTTATTGAGAATTTTTGCGTCGATGTTCATGAGTGAGATTGGCCTGTAATTCTCTTTCTTGGTTGAGTCTTTGTGTGGTTTAGGTATCAGGGTAATTGTAGCTTCATAAAAGGAATTTGGCAATGACTGTTCTGTTTCTATATTATGAAATACATTAAGGAGTATAGGTATTAGGTCTTCTTGGAAGTTCTGGTAGAATTCTGCATTGAAACCATCTGGTCCTGGGCTTTTTTTGATAGGGAGGTTTCTGATAACAGTTTCTAATTCTTCACGACTAACAGGACTATTTAGATTGTTCACCTGGTCCTGGTTTAACTTTGGTATATGGTACTTATCTAAAAAAGTGTCCATTTCTTTTACATTCTCCAATTTTGTGGCATACAGGCTTTTGTAGTAAGATCTAATGATTCTCTGAATTTCCTCTGTGTCTGTGGTTATGTCCCCCTTTTCATTTCTAATCTTATTGATTTGTTTGTTCTCTCTCTGCCGTTTGATTAGTTTGGCTAGGGGTTTGTCAATCTTGTTGATTTTCTCCGAGAACCAGCCTTTTGTTTCATTGATTCTTTGGATTGTTTTCTGTGTTTCTATTTTGTTTATTTCAGCCCTCAGTTTGATAATTTCCAGTCTTCTATTCCTTCTAGGTGAGTCTGCTTCTTTCTTTTCTAGAGCTTTCAGGTGTGCTGTTAAGTCTCCAATGTGTGCTTTCTCCATTATTTAAGTGGGCAATTAGTGCTATGAATTTTCCTCTTAGCACTGCTTTCATAGTTTCCCATAGGTTTGAGTATGTTGTGTCCTTATTTTCATTAAATTCAAGGAAGATTTTAATTTATTTCTTTATTTCTTCCTTGACCCAGGTGTGGTTCAGTAGTTGACTGTTCAGTTTCCATGAGTTTGTAGGCTTTCTCGGGGTAGCATTGTTGTTGAATTCTAATTTTAATCCATGGTGATCCGATAAGATGCAGGTGGTTACTAATATGTTTTTGTAACTGTGGAAGTTTGCTTTGTTACCGAGTATGTGGTCAATTTTCGAAAAGGTTCCATGAGCCGCAGAGAAGAAAGAATATTCTTTTCTATTTGGGTGGAATGTTCTATAGATGTCTGTTAAGTCCATTTGGTTCATTACCTCCATTAAGTCTCTTAATTCTCTGTTAGGTTTCTGTTGGATTGACCTGTCCATTGCTGAGAGCAGAGTGTTGAAGTCTCCCACTATCAGTGTGTGTGGTTTGATTGCTGCCTTGAGTTCTAGTAGTGTTTCTTTTACATAAGTGGGTGCTTTTATATTAGGGGCATAGATATTTAGGATTGAGACTTCATTCTGATGGATTTTGCCTGTAATGAGTATAAAGTGTCCCTTTCCATCTCTTCTGATTGATTTTAGTTTGAAGTCAACTTTGTTAGAAATTAGTATGGCCACACCGGCTTGTTTCTTAGGTCCATTTGCTTGATAAATCTTTTCCCAACCCTTTACTCTGAGTAGATGTCTGTCTTTGTGGTTGAGGTGTGTTTCTTGTAAACAGCAGAATGTTGGATCCTGTTTTCGTAACCAATCTCTTAGCCTGTGCCTTTTTATAGGTGAATTGAGTCCGTTGATATTAAGTGATATTAATGACCAGTGGGTGTTAACTCCAGTTGTCATTTTTTATTTGGTAGTAGGGATTGTGTGTTTCCTTTCTTTGAGATGTGCTGGTGAAGGGTTGCTAGATGTCTGAGTTATTTTGGGCAATGTTGGACTCCTTGGTTTGTGATTTTCCTTCTATTACTTCCTGTAAGGTTGGATTTGTGGCTACGTATTGTATAAATTTGTTTTTATCTTGGAATATTTTTTTTCTCCATTTATATTGAATGAAAGCTTGGCTGGGTATAGTAATCTGGGCTTGCATCCATGGTCTCTTAGTTTCTGCAAAACATCTATTCTGGACCTTCTGGCTTTCATGGTCTCCATAGAGAAGTCAGGTGGAAGTCTGATAGGTTTACCTTTATAAGTTACTTGAACTTTTCCTTTGCAGCTCTTAATATTCTTTCTTTATTCTGTATCTTTTGTGTTTTGATTATAATATGGCGAGGGGACGATTTTTTTTTTGATCCAGTCTATTTGGTGTTCTGTAAGTTTCTTGAACCTTAATTGGAATATCTTTCTTTAGGTTTGGGAAGTTTTCTTCTATAATTTTATTAAATATATTTTCTGGACCATTGAGCTGTAATTCTTCTCCTTCTTCTATGCCTATTATTCTTAGGTTTGGTCTTTTTATTGTGTCCCAGATTTCCTCAATGTTTTGTGATGAAAATTTGTTGGATTTGCTGTTTTCTTTGATCAGTGCGTTTATTTTCTCTATGGTATCTTCGGAATCTGAGATTCTTCTATCTCTTGTATTCTGTTGGTTATGCTTGTTTCTGTAGTCTCTGTTCGTTTACATAGATTTTCCATATCCAGCTGGCCCTCGGTTTGTCTTTCCTTCCTTGCCTCCATTTCAGTTTTCAAGGCTTGCACTGTTTCCATTATCTGTTTGATTTTTTCTCTTGGTTTCCTAGGATATCATTTACGGATTTACTCAATTCTTCAAACTTTTTGTTATTCTTCTTATCCATTTCCTTAAGGGAGTTTTTCACCTCCTGTTTAAGGGACTCTATTACTTTCATAAAGTCAGTTTTTTCTACTTCTTCTTGATTAGTGTGTTCAAGTCCTCCTGTTGTAAGTTCGCTGGGTTCTGGTGCTTTCATGTCGTTTTTCAAATTGTTGGAGGAATTCTTGCATTGTTGCCTGCCTATTTTCTTCTTCTGAACAATTCCCTATGGGTCTTCTTTTAGAAGTTCAATTCACCCCAATGAATTCAATTCACTCACCCCAATGAATGATGGACCTTCTGGTAGACAGTCAGGTCTCAGTACTGGCCCAGTGGCTCGCTGACAAAGGGCCTACCTTTCTGTAGTCAGGCTATTGAAACAGAGGACCTCCCACCCCCCTGGGTGCACTCAATTTCTGGTCCAGGCACCCAAACAGGCTGAGCTGTGGGATTTTATGGCCCCGAAGACAGGAGGATGAAGCAGGGTGGGCGGAGTTCTGGGTGCAAGCTGGGATGGGACAGGAAAGGAGAGGCAGTATCCAGGGAGAATAACCCCTGCAGGAAGAGCAGGAAGTGTGTGTGTGGGGGGGAGGTTGGGGAATGTCCGAGGTCCCTCTCCAGGCAGTTGCCTCTGTTCAGGCACTCAATCACCCCAATGAACGATGGATCTTCTGGTACACAGTCAGGTCTCCTTCCTGGCCAAGCAGCTTGCAGACACATATCACTTTTCTTACAACCCACCAAAAGATCCTCTCTTGTAATACACCACCCAAATTGTGTTTCTGAAAATATACCAATCATTTCTGCCCCCAAACCTTGAAAAAGCCAAACACCCCCCTGGTCATACAACGACCCAAAATCCCTCTCTTGGCATATACCCATCATTTTGCATCCAGCCTTGTAAGACCCGAATCCCTCCTTTGAATTATACCTATCCAAACTCTTTCTCTTCCTACATACTCATCATTGCTGCCCCCAAAGTGTAGGATCCAAATCCCTCCCTAGTCATTTGCCCGGCAAAACTCGCTCTGTTTCTATATACCTACAATTTATGACCCCATCTTTCTGAGACCCTATTCCCACCCTTGTCATATAATAACCCAAACTCCTCTCTTGCCATATACTCATGATTTCTGACCACTGAGTGTTTGAAATCAACTCCTTCCCTTGTCATCTACAAACCCAAATCTCCCTTGCCATTTACCCATCATTACTGTCCCCAAAGTATGTGAAACCCAAATCCCTTCCTAGTCATATACCCATCCAAACTCCCTGTCTTAAAATATATCCACCATATCTGCCCCAAACAGTGTGAGACCCAAATCTCTCCCTTATCATCTATCTAACCAAACTTCTCTTACACTATTTCCACCACTACTCGCTCAAAAGTATGTGAGGCACAAATCCCTCCCTATTGACATACTAACCAAACTCCCTCTCTTGCCATATACCTGCCATTTCTGTTCCCATCTTTGTGAGAACCTAATCCCTCCCTTGTCTCAATACCCACCTGAACTCCCTTTCTTCCCATATCTCCAACATTACTTTTTGCAGAGTCTGTGAGACCCAAATCCCTCCCATATCTTTTACCCTCCCAAATTCCCTCTCTTACCATATACCTGCCATTTCTGTCAACTAAGTACATAAGAATCATATCCCTCCTTTGTCATCTAACTTATATTGCCACATACCCACCATTAAATCCCTCCAAAGTATAAGAGACACAATCTCCCTCTTGTCTTCTACCCACAAAAACTCCCTCTATTGTCATACACCTGCCATAACTACCTAAGCCTTCTGAGATCCAAAACACACCACAGCTCCCTCTCTTGCCATATACTCATCATTTCTGTTCCCAATGTATATGAGAATCATACCCCTCCCTTGTCATCTAACCCATCTTGCTTGCTATATATTCACCATTAATCACCCCCAAAGTATGTGAGACTCAATCACTGCCTTGTCATTACCCACCCAAACCCCATCTCTTTCTGGGGCTCCAACCATTACTGCCCCAGCCCTTGTGAGACCCAAATCCCTCCCTTGTCTTCTACCCACCCAAACACCCTCTTTCACAAATTCACAGCCATCATGGTTGCACGCTAAAGACTGTGTAAGATTAGGCCAGGTCATATTCCAGTATGCTTGGTGACTAAGCACTCAAATATATGTCAGTATGGTTTTCATTCACATTAAATCTCACACTTCTCTAGAAAACACCAACTGTCAGGAGTTTGCCAGTAATACCCCGGAGCATCCCACAGTGCATCCTTGAATGTGGGGGAGGGCTCAGGAGTCTGTATCTCTAACTGACAGACTAATGACAGTTGGTGGCTTCTAGAGAAATGTGACAGTTAATGGTAATGAAAACGATACTCTCATGTACTTGCATACTTTGTTACCAAGGAGTGCAACTGCTGGGGAAAGATAAGGAGGTGTGACCTTGTTGGAGTGGATATGGCCTTGATGGATAATATATGTCACCAAGGGTGGGCTTTTAGCTTTACATTCCCACATCATGCCCTATCTCTCTCCCTCTACTTACTATTGATGAATCAGTTTGTAAGCACTCAACAACTGGCCCAGAGTCATGCCTGCCTGAATGTTGATCTAATGATCATGAATTAATTTCCTAAAGTTATGGACAAGTATCCATTTAACTAGTGCTAAAGGGATCCAGACACTCTTTCAAGTCTCTGACTTACATCTTGAAGTGCTGAAGTGAGATTAGAGTTTAGCTAGAGGGCCAGGGTGTTGATATATAAGCAGTAGTGGTCAAGAGGTGGCATCTACCCTCCCTTAGCTCAGCCATCATTATCTAATCTTTAGACTTATCTGTCCAGGTGTTTTGATAGTAAGAATGGTGTGAAATCTCTAAGGAGACAAGGATTTCCTCTTTCTAGAGAGCATTGCTTTACCTGGCATGCGATTTCTCTAGAAACAGCCATTACATTGAAATCTATAATTTCACTATTCTGATAGATCAAGCTATACAAAATTGCTCATTAGTATCTCCTCATTTCTGCTAGCCCCATTATGGAAGCAGCTCACTCTGGAAGCCCTACTAAACCCCAAATTTCTTATCAAGGATATTCAAGGTTAAGCCTGTCACTATCAATTACCATTCTTTCTCTGAGATGAGATTAGTATATTCGAGTATGCTGAGTGTTTGGTGCTCATGGGGAGCTTTTCTTACTTACATTGCATGGTTAGGTATAAAAACAAAACTCAAAAAACTTGTCTTACAGGTAGTGTATATTCTATTTCTGGGGATTACTGTCACGCACACACATCACCTCAGATAGGCCCGGCTCTTGCAAAATACATAGATAGTGGAAAACAGTCTTCTTTGTATTTATTTATAAGATAAGGTAAAAGTAGCAATTTAGAGACTGTGCTCCATATATTACCTCTATGTGTCTTACAGTGCATTTGTGTTATGACCCTCAAATCTGTGGGAACCAAAGTCCCTTCTCTGTCATATGCTTACCCAAATTCCCTTCTTTGTATATATCAAACCAAATTCCTTGTCTGGCCTCTATCCCTATAGTATACAAATGTCAGCTTTTCCATATTCAACCCCAAAAATCCTTCTATGTCATATACCCACCTAAGGCAGTTTTCTAGGAATCAACTAGAAATTTGAGTCAAAGTTGTGTTTCATATTATACACCCAATCTAATCCATCTTTATAGTGTACTCATGAAAGTTGCTTATCTGCCACTAAATACTGGAAAACCAAAATCTCTCCCATATTATATACCAACCCAAACTCTCTCTCTCTCTTTCTCTCTCTCTCTCTCTCTCTCTCTCTCTCTCTCTCTCTCTCTCTCTCTCTCTCTCTCTCTCTCTATACCCACAGTTTCTGCCCTCCTCCTTATAAGACTATATCCCTCCTTTGTCATCTGCTCACCTAAACTCCATCTCCTGCCATAGAACCAACATTTCTTCCCTAAAATCTTATAAGACACAAAACCCTCCATTTCATTCACCCAACTAAACTCCCTCTCTTGCCATGTACCCACAATTTCTGGCCCCATCCTTCCAAGACCCTCATTCCTCCCTTGCCATACACCAACATTAACTCCATCTCTTATAATATGCCCACCATTTCCTCCCCCAAACGTTGTGAAGCCCCAATCCATTCCATGTCATATACTCAACCAAACTCCCTTGCTAGACATATATCCAACATTTCTGCACCCATCCTGCTGTCACCCAAATCTTTCTCATGACATATGCCCACTGAAAATCCTTCTTTTGTCATATAACCACACAATTCCCTGTCTTGTGATATACCCAACATTTCTTCCCCCAAATATGTGAGACCCAAATATATCCATTTTTATATGCCCACAAAACTCCCTGTCTTGTCATATACCCATCCAAACTCTGTTTCTTGGAATATACCAATCACTTCTGCCCCCAAACCTTGAGAGACCCAAATATCCCCTGGTCATACACCTACCCAAACTCCCTCTCTTGGCATATACACAGCATTTTACCACCAGCTTTGTGAGACCCGAATCCCTCCCTAGACATATGCCCATCCAAACTCTTTCTCTTGCTACATACTCACCATTGCTGCCCCAAAAGAGTATAGGACCCAGATACCTCCCTTGTCATGTGCCCAGCATACTACCTCTGTTGCTATATATCCACCATTTCTGACCCCATCTTTCTGAGACCCTAATCTCACCACTGACATATAAAACCCAAACTCCTCTCTTGCCTTATAGGCACGATTTCTGACCATTGAGTGTTTGAGAATCAAATCCTTACCTTGTCATCTACCCATCCAAATCTCTCATACCATTTGCCCATCATTACACTTACCAAAGCATGTGAGACCAAAATCTCTTACTAGTCATATACCCATCCAAACTCCCTGTCTTAAAATATACCCACCATATCTGCCCCAAGCAGTGTGAGGCCCAAATCTCTCCCTTATCATCTATCTAACCAACCTTCTCTTACCCTATTTCCACCACTAATCGCTCAAAAGTATGTGAGACCCAAATCCCTCCCTATTAATATACTAACCAAGCTCTCTCTATTGCCATATACTCATCATTTCTGTTCCCAAAGTATATGAGAATCATACCCCTCCCTTGTCATCTAACCCCTCTTGCTTGCTATATATCCACCATTAATCACCCCAAAGTATGTGAGACTCAATCACTGCCTTGTCATTACCCACCCAAACCCCCTCTCTTTCCGGGGAACCAACCATTACTGCCCCAACCCCTTGAGACCGAAATCCCTCCCTTTTCTTCTACCCACCCAAACTACCTCTTCCCATGCACTCACCATTACTGCCCCAAACCTTGTGAGACCAAATCCCTCCCTTGTCTTCTACTCACCCAAACTCCCTCTTTCCATGTACCCACCATTACTGCCCCAAACCTTGTGAGACCAAATCCCTCCCTTGTCTTTTACCCACCCAAACTCCCTTTTTCCATGCACCCACCATTAATGTCCAAACCTTGTGAGACCCAATCCCTCCCTTATCTTTTTCCAACCCAAACTCCCTCTTTGCATGCACCCACCATTACTGGCCCAAACCTTGTGAGACCAAATCCCTCCCTTGTCTTCTTCCCACCCACCTCCCTATTTCCATGCAGCGACCATTAATGCCCAAACCTTGTGAGTCCCATATCCCTCCCTTGTCTTCTATCCACCCAAACTCCCTCTCTTTCCATGCACCCACATTACTGCCTCAAAACTAGTGAGGAACAAAGCTGTCCCTTGCCATTCACCCACCCATATTCTGTCCCTTCCTCTATAACCATCATTTTTCCTTCCCTTTCCTGGTTTCGCCATTAGTTACTCACAAGGATACATAACTTTTCAATTAAATGGAATTTATTTTTAATTTAATAAATTCATATCAATGCGATTTTACTTGTCATATTTGGGAATTCCCCATCTTTGAGATGGCCATCTCATTGGCTTCCCCCCTCATCAGGTGCTGCAGCAGCGCTTGGTTCTCCAGTCGTGTGCTCCTCGGCTTGCTTTTCGGGGTCCTCTGCCAGAGGTTGAGGCATTTCAGTCACCGGTGCCACTTTGATTTTCTTCGGCTCCAGTACAGCTGAGGCTTCTTCGCGATCGCTCTTTCTGCTGCTCTTTTTGGAGTCCTGCTTCGGCTCCAGTACAGCTGCGGCTTCTTCGCGATTCCTCTTTCTGCTGCTCTTTTTGGAGCGGTGCTTCCTGTGCTTCCTCGTCTTGAATTCCTGGAATGGCAAGAGGTGAACACAAGAATTAGTTAATATAGGGAGAAGTCAGGAGAAGCATGTAAAGGATACTTGGTCAGAAATGGTGAGCATTGATAAGGGATTTATGCCAGGACAGAAAGAGGTAGTGACTTTAGGTAAGAGTAAACCAGTGGAGGAGGGAGCTCCGGTAGGGTTTGGCATCTCACCTTTCCATACAGGATGCTGGGTGGATACTGCTTGTAAGCTGCCTTTGTCTTTACCATGAGGAGTCCCCTGTTCGCTGCCATCGGAGCATCACTAGAGGAGGACGGGAGGTCCGTGTCAGACAGTGATGCCTGAGGTTTCTTCACAAATTCCTCCATCACCAAGTAGCGTGTTGTTTCTCCCTCGAGGGGCTGAGAACAACTGGCAGGGCAGGGAAGGCCACACCCTCAGAACTGATTCATCATCAAGGTCTCAACCAATAGTAGGTGAACTTGTGCTCTGACATCACAAAGCATGGTTCTGACCCAAAAGAATGCCTGGTGAAGCAACAAAGAGCAGAGTGTACCATTCCTAAAAATTTGATGATAGGGGGACGATATTGAGAAGGCAAAGAGAGTTTGATTTTAGATGGTGACTTCTCTTTAATAATTCTAAGGCAAACTTTCCATGGGATCCTTCTTTACATATCCACTTTAGTTGTAGTAGAAAACATGACAGATCATTTGCTTCTCCAACTTCTTCTCAAATACTATACCTGCCAATGGTTTATTCCACTATGTCTGCCTCAATCTTTGGCTAGTATCATGAATATCTTCCCTAAAATCCCTCCCAAGAAACATTCCTGTATTTGAATATCAGTATATCTATAAACCATCCTACCACTGTGTCCTATAGAATACATCTAGGCTCCCACCAGGACCTGGCCTTCTACACACATCCACCCACAGGACACTTCGATCTGCCTACCCCTTCTTGCTTCATACACAGACTTCCCATGTCTTCCTCCAGGGTAAAGCCTGATGAGTGTATACCACCACCCTACACTCATTTTTCTCCATTTCACAGTATCTAGCCTGTGTCTCACAGCATAGTCTTTCAGCCTGTATCTTGCAGTAGCCACGTCTAGGCTTCCTTAGAGTCCAAACCTGACATCCTACTTAGTCCCATCACTAAGTGCTATAGTCAATATCTAGGCTCACTCCAGGAGAGGCCCTATCCTCATCCACTCACAGGACACTTGGGATATCTGCACCCCCACACTCCACACATATAGTTTACAGATCATTCCCCTCCAGGGCTTAGCCTGTTGACTGTACACACACACACAAACACACACACACACACACACACACACACACACACACACACAAACACAAACATGCACTTGAATATTTGCATCTCCAAATTCCTCTGGACCTAATGAGTATAACAAAACCAGTGCCCAGGTCTTGTCTTGCTGTGTAGCAATAAAATCATGGCCTCTAGGCTTCCAAAGGATCCCATGTCAGGTGACCCAGTCTAGCCTCAATACCTCTTTTACTGTGGTGAACATACAGCCTCCTTTAATACAGTCATTCACCTAAGGACCCTTTCTACCACCAACATAAGCCCAGTCCATAACCAGTATTCTCATATCTTCCATTGTCTAGCCTATTGGGAATATCACACACTATCAGACACTTGATTTTCAACATACTGGTAGATATAACCTGGAAACCATAAGAAATGGTCAATCTTAGTCTGGACTCCATGCCTTACAGTAGTGAGTTTTAGGCTTCAACATGCTGCAGCCTATTTGGAACATTTTTTCCTATACTATAGGAGAACATCTGGGCTACTGCCAGATATAACCCTATCTACATAAACCAATAGGGCTCTTAGAGTTGCCCATACCTCTTCATACGATACCCAAACTACCTAAGTCACCCACTAGGATTTATCTAGGTGAATATATTCATACTCGGTACGTGGTTTTCCATACTGAGTGGAATTTACCCTGGACAGAATAGTCCCTGTCCCATCAAATAATGGACTCGTGCACTTTGCAGTAGTGCTTTGTGGCATTCTTCAGAAACACAAATCTCAAATTGCAGCATGATGCCACAAGCTCCTATTCTTCCACAGCCAACATTGAGGGTTTCCCAGCAGTTAACATACCTGTAGTGGCTCACGGAATATCCCCATGACTTATGAAATGTTACCATTTCCTCCCAAAGTTCAAACCTATTGAATATTTCCTGTTTCCAATAGTGTTTTTCCACATCCTTCCAAACATCGCTCATATTGATGTGGGATTCCCCTCTGTCTATCTGGGTATCATCATGAGACTGTGGCCTACGAGTACGGCTCTCCCTGGCAGCTGCTGGTTTTCTCCTTCAGCAGCTACATGGCACCTCCCTGACGCTGCCTAGTTTCTCTCTATATCTCTGTTCAGATTTCCTCCCTGGCTTTGCTCTACTAATCCATTGCCCAAAACATCTTCTTGAATAACCAATGGCAATAAAACATATTCATAGCATACACAGGGTAATCCCACATCATCATATCTCACTGCCAGCATCCCAGCCTAGTTTTGCCACATTCTTTAATGTTGCAGTGGGTTTCAAGAGAGTCTGAAATCCAGAGGCCTACTCCTGCTACCTGCTCCTGTTGTCTAACCAACCTACAGCGTCCTACCAAGACCCACTCTACCACACCTACACACACTAGTATTCTTTTGGCCACCTATAGTAACACACTACATACCTGGACTTCATTAGTCCTCCTCCATAGTATAGTCTGGTAAATACTTCCTCAAAACCAGATACGTTTTTTTTTTTTTTTTCTACATCCATCCGTATCTAACCTGGTTTCCCAATCAATACTCTGAACTAGTTTGATCAACTAGGTACCATCTAGACTTCTTCAGGTTCCCAAAACCCATCCCCTGGCCTTGTCTCATTACTTCCACATGTTCTGTGGCCAACAAAAGTTTCTAGGCTAGGTGCTGTCTGCTCCCTCACACAGAATTGGTTCTCTGTGCTACCAGGACCACCCTACTCATTAGCCACAATTCTGATGTCCTCCTCCAGGGTCTAGCTTGCTAAATAAGCCCATAAAAGATACTTGATTTGCACACCCATCTGGATGTAGCCAGAGTTCAACAAGCAGCACCCCTAGCTGGTCTGGCTGGCTGACTGTCCCTTGCAGTAAAGACCTCTATTCAGCTGGATCCCAAATACTGTAGCTCAGATTAGTCTCATAAATTCTCCTGTACTGTACCTAACATCTATCCTCCTGCTAGGATATGTCCAACCAGAAACCAGCCAAAGGACACTTTGTGTAGACTATAGTATATTACTCCTTATTTAGATTTTATTCAGATTTTTAATCTCTTCCAGGGGTCTCACTTGTTGTGTATACCACTGCCACAATCAATACTTGTTTTGATGTATAGGGCTGGATCTACCCCTGGTCCCAGAGTTACTATTCACAATTTCTCCAGCAATGTCTCCTAGATATCTCTAGGAGTCCTAGTCCCAACAACTCCTCCTGTGCCATAGAAAACATCTACATTCCCACTGAGACCACCTCAACCTCATCAAACCACAGGAGCTCTGCCTGCCTACATATTAACACACAAAGCCCAGACTGTCCAAGTCCTTCTCCAGAGCCTAGAGAAGTAAGTGCCTCTTTCCAGCAGATAATTCTTTTCCTAATCTAGTAGAGTCTAGACCTGATGACGCATCCAGTGGCACCCCTAGAATAGCTGTTTGCATTCACTAATAGTGACTTTTAATTTTTTGCAGAGTTCTAAACCCTATGCTCCATCTAGGTCCTACCATGCTTTGATAAACAGCTCTAAGCCTCTGCACGCACTTTCCCTCCAACTGGCCTTGTCCTAGCACATTCTTTTGTGCTGTATCCAGCATCTGTATTCCCAACAGTAACCATCCTACCTGTATCCATCTACAGGGTGATTCTGATGACTAAACCACTTCATTACATAACCAGACACCACACAACCCCTAGGACCCAAGCTTTAACCTATTGAGTAACTCCCTACACACAAATGAATATTTGATGTTCGACATGCTGCCTGACCTACTATGGCCTCATGTGCCTTGCATTTGCAAGTTTTAGGCCAGTACAGGTTTTCAACTCCTTCAGCCAAGACTAGGTCCAGCAACTCCTACTGTGCTATAGTCAACAATTAGGATCCCTCTGCACTTAACACACCTACACCCATGCATGAAATATTTGTGCTGCATTCACAACTTCAGTTTGAATCCAGACTTTCCATGTCCTCCCCAAAGACCAACCATGGAATATTTCCCTTACCAGATAGTGTTTACCCATATGCCAACAGAGAGATAATATGTCACTACCAGTGTCCAAGTCTAGTTTTTGCCACTGACATTCTGGCATGTTGCAGTAGTGCTCACAGGATTCAACAGAGTTCCAAATGCGGGAGCCGACTCACAGCATCTACTCCTATCCTCCAAGCAACATACATGGTCCTACAAGAACCAGCGCTGTTTGCATCGACACATAGTACTCATTTTGCTGCTATCTTACCCCAATTCAAACCCTGTATTCCTGAGCCCTCCTCCATGGTATAGCCTAGTGAGTACTCACTCCCTTACCACCAGATATTTCAATTTCTATGTCCATCTGGATCTAGCCTCTTTCAAAACATCATTATACTAACCTAGTCTGATCAACTTAGTAGCAATATCTAGGCTTCTATAAGTTCCAAAATCCCATGTCTTGGCCTTCCACATATGTGATTGCCGACATCCATGCAGCAGACAAGTTGGTACCTTCACCCACCCACAGTACCCTCTGTGCCACCTCCAGCACCCTACTCCACCACATTTTTAATGTTTTCCTCCAGGAACTAGCTTGTTATATAAGCCACCAACTGATACTTGTTTTCCATATCCATCGGCATCTAGCTTGAGTTTAACAGCCAGCACCCCTGCATAGTCTGGCTGCTTTCCTCTTGCAATAAGGGACTGCTAGGCAGTGCGGTCCCAACTACCTCAGCTCAGACTAGTCTCAGAAATCCTTCTTTGATGGAGTGGAAATCAAGACTCTGCTAGCACTGGCCCTGCAAGAATCCATCCATGGGACACTTTGAGTAGAATATAGTACACTGTTCCTTATTCAGAGTTTCCATGTATTCCCAAGGGTCTAACTTGTTGAGGTTAGTTACCCACTTACCACTTTGTCCATAGAGGGCTTGATCTACCCAAGTTGCAACATCCGGGGTCCAGGACTTCTCCAGCCTCCTCCAACAGCCATTTCTGGGAATTCTCGACCCATCAACTTCTTCTGTGCATCTAGATTCCAAACAAGACCACCAATGTCTCATCGAACAGAGGAGATCAGGCTGCCCTACATGACCACTCTATCCCAAGACTCTCCAAATACTCTACAAGATTTGAGATTGTAGAGCACTGCTCTGCATCCTAAAATTGTTTTTCTAAGCCAATGGAGTCCAGATTGGATGGAACATCCAGTGTCATCCCTAGAATAGTTATTGCTATTACTCTCAATAGTAGTGACTTCTAGCTCTTGGTAGGGTTTCAAACCCTTTGTTCCATTCTAATCCCACCATGGCCTCCTGGGCTGAAGGAAACATTTAGTGTCGGTTTGAATCTCCTATAATGACACTTCCACACAGGATACTGTAGGCAGCGTATATATCACAACTTAATACCCAAGTTACCCAGAATTCCCATGTACTCTCAAGAGTCATTGACTAACACCAAATGTACTCATCATACATGATTTTCTACGACCTTCTGAATCGATCACAGAACTCTAGCCTAGACAGACAACACACCACACATAGCAGGGTCCTCTAGGCTTCAGTAGGGTGTCACATCTCACACCCCAGCCCAGTCCCTCCATGTATTCATGTGCTGTAGCTAACATTTAGGTTGCCTCCAGTAGTTGTCATATCTACAGCCACAGGACTAGCTGTTCGCTATACTATGGCACTCTATACATAAACTTCCCATGTTCTCTCCAGAGTCTAGTTACTGATACTCCAAACACAACCCAATATTTCTGTTTTCGTGTCATGCAAAACACAAGTCACATGCTGCAGGCAGTGTGACACAGATGTCTGGACTCCTAGCCTTGCTGTAATGACCTCTAGATTTCGACAAGATACTCAATCCTAGGCATCAGCCTATGCCTAGCATTTTGTCCTTTGCTATAGCCTACATCTATGCTCCCACAGGAACGTACCCTAGCCCTGTCTACCCACAGCTACTTTCAGAAAGCCCGGTGACACATAAAACACACCAATAATTACACAGACTTCCTGTGGTCTCTTCCTGGGTGAGCCTGGTCTTTACATCCCTATGTGACACTTGATATTCTGGTGTAGCTAGGTTGGTCCAACATCCAGTGACCATGACTAATGTGGCTACCAGTTCCTTGTGGTTGATGGCTCTAGGCTTCTGCAGACTCTACTTCCTCCAACTGACCTTGTCCTAGCATATTCCTTTGTGCTGTATCCAATATCTATACTCACAAGTGTAACCATCTTTCCTGCATTCATTATCAAGATTATATTGAAAAATATACCACCTCATTATAAAATCAGACCCACACAAACAAATGAATTCTTGACTTTGTACCTGCTGCCTAACATACTCTAGCTCTATGTGCCCTGCATTGGCCTAGGTCCAGCAATGCCTACTGTGCTATCGTCAACAACTAGGTTCGCTCCGCACTTAATACACCAACACTCACCCATGGAATATTTACTCTGCTTTCAGATACCTACCCCTTATCCAGATGTCGAAAGTCTGCCCCAAAGTTCAAACTGATTAATCTTTCCTCTATAAGATAGTGTTTCTCCACATTCCACCAAAAATAGCTCAAATCTCACTAACAGTGACCCAACATACTATTGCTATTTACTTCCTGCATATTTCAGTTGTGACCAGTAGATTTCAAGAGAGTGACATATCCGGGGGCCTACTCCCACTACCTAAGCTTGTTTTGTAGTCAATGTAGAGGGTTATACCAAGAACTTCCTTACCTGCTTCTACAGATGGTACTTTTGTGCCAACAACATTACTCCACTGGATACCCAGTCTTCCCTAGTCCTCTCCCATGGTCTAGCCTGGTGAGTACTCAGCCACTACCAGATACTTCTTTTTCTACATTTGTCTTCATCTAGCCTTATATTCAAAGACAGTTCTCTGGGCTAGCCTGATAAACTGAGCCTTGCAGTAGCAACATCTAGGTTTCTACAGGTACCCAATAGCATGCCCTGTCTTAGTCCCCTCACTTCCATGTATACTGTAGTCAACATATAGGATCCAGCATAGGTGCAACCTGCAACCAACCACGGGACCATTTCTGTAACCTCTAACTTACCATTCCATCTCCACACATTTTGTATCCTTCTCCAGGACCTTGCTCGGTTCATGATTGCTTAAATGATAGTTATTTAGCACATTCATCTGGTTCTATCCTGAGTTCAATAGCCAGCACCCCTGGCTAGTCTGGCTGCTTGTCCCTTGCAATATAGGTAAGGCTAGTCTGTAGGGTCCCAAATCTCTCAGCTTTGGGTAGTCTCTGAAATCCTCCTGTACTCTTGAGAACATCTAGTGTTCCTGTAGGACATGCCCTACCAGAGTCTACCCGCAAGCACTTTGTTTAATATGTAATACATTGCTCCTTTCTCAGACTTTCCACGGTGTCCTGAATGGTCTAACTTGTTGAGTAGAGCCATCCACTCAATACGTTGTTTTACACAGAGGGTTGAATCTAGCATGGGTCCCATAGCCAATGGCCAGGTCTTCCCCAGACAACTACACTAGCAGTATCTATGATTCCTCATCCCATCAATACCTCTTATGCTGGAGGCAGCATGTAGATTCCCAGCAATATCACCCCTCCCTCAGCACACACTGGAGTTAGGGCTGCATAAATCACCCTCTCCATGACCAGACTTCCCATATCCTCCTCCAGAGTCTAGAGAGGTAAGTACCCTTCTGCAACAGATAATTGTTTTCTAAATCCAGTGGAATCTAGACTGTTTGGAACATCCATTGGTATCCCTGGAATTTTGCTTGTTCTCACTTGTCGTGACATCTGTACTTTAGCAGGGTCCCAAATACTTGGTTCCATCCTAGTCCCATCGTGCCCTGTTATACTCTAGGCAGTATCTACCCTACTACAACAATTACCTACAGAATCCTGTATGCTGCCTATACAATCCAACTCCATGCCCAGATTCCCATGTCCTCTCCAGGGAGAAGCAGTTCAATAACTTCAAAGTTATCCCTGATACATGCTTTCCACATCGGGTTGGCTGAACCTATCTCAGTAACCCAGTCTAGTCTGACAACCTACAATCCACAGTACAGTCCTCTAGGCTTCAGTAGGTTCCCAAATAGCACAGACTCGTCTAGTCTCATCACCTATCCATATGCTATAGCTGACATTTATGTTCCTCCCAGGAATGGCTCGATTCACAGCCATAGGTCTAGTGCTGACTCTACAAGCCTCTTCGTACAGATGCTTCCCATGTTCTTCTCCAGAGATTATCCTGTTGCACTCCCTGCACACAAACAAATACATCTATTTTCTTATCCTGCCGGATCTAACTTGTGTGCCTCAGGCAGTGACCCATAGTTGTCTGGACTGTTTGTGTTGTAGTAATTGTTCAAGTCTTCAACAGAGTCCCAAATACTAGGCCACATCCTAGTCTCAGAATTTCATTCTTTGACATTGCCTACATCTGTGCTCCCACCGGGACATACCTGACATTCATCTACTCACAAGTAGCCTCAGGATACATTGTAGCACATAAACTTCTCCAGTACATACCCAGACACCATGTGATCTCCTAGTTTAGAATGTTGTGTACACCCTATCTTGTACTCGTTTTTCCACAATTCTGCCATATATAAATTGATCTTACATCCAGTGCCATGCCTAGTGTGGTGACTAGCATTTTCTGGTATATAACTCTAGGACTCTACAGGCTTCAATCTCTCCAACTGGCCTTGTGCTGGCACATTCTGGTGTGCTGTACCTAACATCTTTCCCCCCAACAGAAATCATCCTACCTGCATCCATCGACAAGACACATTTACATGAGTAAACCAACACAGTCTGTAAACAGACTTACTAGATGAACCCCGTCAATTGAGCCTAGTGAGTAACCCGCAACACACTAAGGAGTTCTTGACACTTACTGTGAATGAAAACCAAACTCTCATGTACTTGACTACTTAGTCACCAGGGAGTGCAACTGCTAGGGATAGATTAGGAGGTGTGACATTGTTGGAGTAGATATGGCCTTGTTAGACAATATATGTCACTGAGGGTGGGTTTTGAGGTTGACATTCCCACAACAGGCCCAGTCTCTCTCTCTCTGCTTACTACTGATGGATCAGTTTATATGCACTCAACAACTGTCGCAGTGTCCTGCCTGCCTGAATCCTGCCTTGAAGATCATGAATTCATTTCCTAAAATTAAAGGCAAGCATCCAATTAACTAGTGCTAAAGTGATCCAGACACTCTTTAAGTCTCTGCCTTGCATCTTGAAGTGTTGAAGTGAGATTAGAGTTTAGCTAGAGGGCCAGGGTGTTGACATATATGCAGTAGTGGTCAAGAGGTGGCATCTCCCCTCCCTTAGCTCAGCCATCATTGTCTAATCTTTAGTCTTATCTGGCCAGGTGCTTTGATAGTAAGAAGTGTGTGAAATCTCTAAGGAGACAAGGATTTCCTCTTTCTAGAGAGCATTGCTTTACCTGGCTTGAGATTACTGTAGAAATACTCATTACATTGAAGTCTATTATTTCACTAATCTGATAGATCAGGCTACACAAGTGTCTCATTCGTATATCCTCATTTGTGCTAGGCCTGTTATGGAAGCAGCCCACTCTGGAAGCCCTACTAAACCCCAAATTTCTTATCAAGGATAACCAAGGTTAAGCCTGTCACTTCCAATTACCATTCTTTCTCTGAGATGTGATTACTATATTCTAGTATGCTGAGTGTTTGGTGCTCCTGGGGAGCTTTTCTACTTACATTGACGATGAGTATAAAACCAACACTCAAAAACAGTTGTCTTACAGGTAATGTATATTCTATTTGTGGGGATAACTTTCACTCACACACACCACCTTAGAAAAGTTGACACGATCCATACGGTTAAGTTTTGCCCTGCTCTTGCAAAATTCATAGATGGAGGAGCACAGTCTTCTTCCTTCTTATCTATGAGATAAGGTAAAGGTAGCAATTTGGAGTTAGGGCTCCATACATTCCCTCTATGTGTCTTACAGTGCATTTGTGGTATGACCCTCAAATATGTGGGAACCAAAGTCCCTTCTCTGTCATATGCTTACCCAAATTCCCTTCTTTGATATATATCAAACCAAATTCCTTGTCTGGCCTCTATCCCTATAGTATACAAAATGTCAGCTTTTCCATATTCAACCCCCAAGAGCCTTCTGTGTCATATACCCACCGAAGTCAATTTTCTAGGCCTCAACTATTTGAGTCCAAGGTGTGTTTCATATCATACACCCAATCAATCCATCTTTAGAGTGTACTTATGAAAATTGCTTATCTGCCACCAAACATTCTGAGACCAAAATCTCTCGTGTACCATACATAAATCCACTCAAACTCTCTCACTCTCTCTTTCCATATGCTGACTGTTTCTGCCTTCATCCTTATGAGACCATATCCTTCCTTTGTCATCTGCCCACCAAAACTCCCTCTAAGCAATATACCCACTATTTCTGCCCCCATCCTGCCAAGGCCTCATTCCTCCCTTGCCATATAGCAACCCTACCTTCCTCTATTATAATGTGCCCACCATTTCTGCCTACAAAAAGTGGAACCCAAACATATCACTTTTCTTTTTTTATTTTATTTTATTTTTTTTATTAAGAATTTCCATCTTCTCCCCTCCTCCTCCTCCTTCCCTCCCTTCCCTTCTACGCATACCCCCTCTCCCTCCCTCTCCAGGCCAAAGAACCGTCAGGGTTTCCTTCACTATGTTAAGTCCAAGGTCCTGCCCACTCCCCCCATGTCCAGAAAGGTGAGCAACCAAACTGACAATGCTCACAGTGAGCCCATCCATGCTGTAGAGTCAAAGCCCATTGCCCCTTGTTCTTGGTTTCTCAGTCATCCTCCACCATCAGCCATATTCACATAGTCCAGACTGGTCGCCTGTTCCATCAGTCCCATTTTAACTGGACTTGGTGATCTTCTGTTAGTTCTGTCCGACTGTCTCAATGGGTGAACGCACCCCTCATGGTCCTGACTTCCTTGCTCATGATCTCCTTCCTTTTGTTCCTCATCAGAACCTTGGGAGCTCAGTCCAGTGCTCCAATGTGATGCTCTGTCATTTTCTCCATCCATCGCCAGGTTCAGTTTCTATGGTGATATACAAGATAGTCATGAGTATAGCAATAGAATCTGGACATTTCTGGCTCCTTCTCCTCAGCTGTCCATGGAACTAGCTGAGGGCATCTTCCTGGACACCTGGGAACCCTCTAAAGTCAAGTCTCTGCCAACCCTAGAATGGCTCCCTTAATAAAGATACATAATTCCCTGTTCCCACAATCCACCCTTCCTATATCCCAACCATCCTATTCCCCCAAGCTCTCCCCATCCTCCACTTCACACTTTTCTCTCCCCCATCCCCCCATCCCCCCATCCCACCCCCAAGTTCCCATTTCTTGCCTGGCAATCTTGTCTACTTCCAATATCCAGGAGGATAACTCTATGTTTTTCTTTGGATTCATCTTCTAATTTAGCTTCTCTAGGATCATGAATTATAGGCCCGATGTCCTTTATTTATGGCTAAAACCAATTATGAGTGATTACATCCCATGTTCATCTTTTGGGGCCCGGGTTACCTCACTCAGGATGGTGTTTTCTATTTCCATCCATTTGTATGCAAAATTCAAGATGTCATTGTTTTTTACCGCCGAGTAGTACTCTAATATGTATATTCCCACACTTTCCTCATCCATTCTTCCACTGAAGGGCATCTAGGTTGTTCCAGGTTTGGCTATTACAAAATAATGCTGCTATAACAACCTAGTTGAACAAATGCTTTTGTACTATGATTGGGCATCTCTTGGGTAGAATTCCCAAGAGTGGAATTGCTGGGTCCTGGGGTAGGTTGATCCCAACATTTCCTGAGAACCACCACACTGCTTTCCAAAGTGTGTTGAACAAGTGTGCATTCCCCAGCAGCAATGGATTCGAAGTGTACCCCTTCCCTCCAACAACCTTTCCAGCAAAGGCTATCATTGGTGTTTTGATTTTCAGCCAATCTGACAGGTGTAAGAGTGGTATCTCAAAGTTGTTTTGATTTGCATTTC